>NC_092337.1:266721388-267027361 GCF_046630445.1 Rutidosis leptorrhynchoides | reverse complement strand
GGGCCTGACAAACTCCATCCTGACTATGGGATGCTTTAGTACTTCGAGGTTATTTTAAACACACCTGATCTGGTGTACTTCAGAGGGTAAAACATGAACGTTAAGGCTTGTTACCGGGTGCCTACAACTTATAGAATACTTTTATACACTTGCGAGTGTACGGATATTTATGGAAACCGAAATCTTGTGGTCTATTACTATTACAGAAATGATTGATTATGATAAACTAATGAACTCACCAACCTTTTGGTTGACACTTTAAAGCATGTTTATTCTCAGGTATTAAAGAAATCTTTCGCTATGCATTAGCTCATTTTAAGGATATTACTTGGAGTCATTCATGACATACTTTGAAAGACATTGCATTCGAGTCGTTGAGTTCAGCAAGATTAATATTAAGTCAATAATAGTTGGATGTAATATGAAATGGTATGCATGCCGTCAATTTTTGATGTAAAGAAAGTTTATCTTTTAAAAACGAATGCAATGTTTGTAAAACGTATCATATAGAGGTCAAATACCTCGCGATGTAATCAACTATTGTGAATCGTTTATAATGTATATGAACGGCTCCTTTCATGATCAACCACCTTCACCATCCTCCACCGTAAGCACCACCTTCAACCTCCTTCTCTCTCTAACTCTCCCTCTCTTCATCGTGAACCACTTGTCGCACCACCATTACATCATCATCTTCTACTCATATCACAACCATAAACCTCCACATCAAACCTTGCCACCTTGCTCTTTCACCTTTTATTTCATGTGAGACTCACCACTAACGAGCCACAAATTGAAACCTTTAACCACCTTTAATCATCACCAAACCAAACCCGCTTGAATTATTATTACTCAAAACAACCGAACACCCTTTTACTTTGTTTCTTTTCTATTGTGTAAATAACCCAAAACAAACCACCATCACTACCATTTGATCGGTGCAGCCTGAGCACCACAATCTCGCCATCACCTCAGACAACCATCACCCTTGATCTTCCTGCTCGACTCTCAACACCACCATCATTACAACACCCATTTGCAACTACTAGTGTCATAACCCGACCTTAACCATAAGGACGAATACAATAACATATGATTTCATCGCGAGGTATTGACCTCTATATGCGACGTTTTTCAAAAACTGCATTCGTTTTTACAATACAAACCATAACTTTTATTACAAATACAAGGTTTAAACAAGATAATAATGATTATCGTTTAGCGATAATCTTAGACTTACAAACTTTACATGTGATAATAACAATACAACTTCCAACATATTTTACATTACAAATCCTCCGATATGCAGTTTTATTTTTGACAAAAATATGCATACTCAAGATCTTGCTTAAATTCAACATGTTGCAGCGGAAGCTTTTAGTTATCACCTGAGAATAAACATGCTTAAAACATCAACATAAAGTTGGTGAGATATAGGTTTAATGCTGGCAGCGTTATGAATATAGACCACAAGATTTCATATATAAACGTTTTAATAAAAATATTCTAAGTTGTTGAGCACTTGATAACCATACTTAACATTTAATCAACGTCGCATATTCCCTTTATTATGAAATCTTACTACACCGTACCATGTGTAGTCACCGAAATGAAGTACTGTGCAACCGTTGAATACTGGTCGTCCAGTCCGGTTGGGGTTGTCAGGCCCGATAGATCTATCAACAGGATTCGCATTTACAATACCGCATGTAAATAGTAGTTACCAAGTTACAGGGAGATATGCCAGTGGTACAACTCAACGTAGAATATATAATTTTAATCACTTGTGTCCATAACGTAAATCATAAAATGCATGTATTCTCATCCCGAAATATTTAGAGTTTAAAAGTGGGACTATATACTCACCTTTTCCTTGAAGGTATTTAACTCAACTTGGTCTCCGATAGATATCACGAACCTAACCATATATATAATATATCAACATATTTTCTTTTTAAGTAATCGTTACATATATATATTTATAATACTTTTAATATTTTCTTAGTCCGTAGTTAGCAGTCTGTTGTTAATGGTCCACAATTAGTTGCTCAATAAAATAAATAAAGACCCCATCGTATTCGTATTGATCAGAATCAATCTCGACCCATGGTACCATGTTGTCAAATGACGTATTGCGTACATAAAGTACTGTGTTGTCAGATGACGTGTTGCGTACAATCATGAGGTCTTATGATTAATATTCTCGTGTTGTTTACGGGTGGTCCTGAAATATATAAAATCAAATCATAAGTAAATATATATTAAATATTATGTTAATTAGCCAAGATATGATTAATCTGATTTTGTCATAATATGATATATTACAGGTTTTGAAGTGTTTTAAAAACCAAATTAGAAGGATCTATTTAGTTTGCGAACAGGTTTGAAATCATTCAAACTATGTTCTTGTTGTTAAAAATTTTATAACACAAAATAAGATAGCTATATAAATATGAATCGAATAAGATTATGAATAAGGTTACTACCTAAAGTTACTTGGATAAAGCTACTGGAAAAGATAGAAAATAATCTTGATCAAACTTTCTTATGATGATTATAGGTTGTTCATGAAGCTAGTTCTTCATGAGTATTTGCTGAGATTGTGAAGAACACTTAGAGTTCCTAAGAGTGTGTTTTTGGTTAGAGAAAGATGGTTGTAAGAATGAAATGAAAAACCAAGGTGATGGTGATACTTATAGGACAGTCTGGTTGTTGAGGGAACAAGGACAAATTATTGTGTTGAATTTTTGAGTAATAATGTATGCTAGCTTACAAATAAGATTCCCTCTTATCTAGGGCAGATCTAAGGCTGATAAGGATATTGATTTGATGTGTATTTACCAATAGTAAATACGTATAGATGATGGGTATGATACGGTAAAAGAAGCTCAAAATCGGGCTTTTATTTTGGGTCCAACCGGGACAAAAATAAAATTTTAAGACATTTTTAATAAAGCAATGTTAGCCCAAAAAAACAATTTCCAAGCTGACGATCGGATATAAATTTCCTAGGGCTTCCTGTAGTGATTGCTAGAACTTTGATGTAAATCTATTATCATGATCGGATACTTCTTCATTATTTCATTTCCAAGCTGACCTGAAAGCTCGACCCCAGCCAGGGGCTCTGCCCCTTGGACCCCGCCAGGGGTTGCCACCCCTTGGACCCCGCTTATCAGGGGTGCTGCCCCCGAATGAAATGTCCCGTTCTTATTGATTAAAAACGTTCCATATTAATTGATTTCGTTGCGAGGTTTTGACCTCTATATGAGACGTTTTTCAAAGACTGCATTCATTTTTAAACAAACCATAACCTTTATTTCATCAATAAAGGTTTAAAAAGCTTTACGTAGATTATCAAATAATGATAATCTAAAATATCCTGTTTACACACGACCATTACATAATGGTTTACAATACAAATATGTTACAACAAAATAAGTTTCTTGAATGCAGTTTTTACACAATATCATACAAGCATGGACTCCAAATCTTGCCCTTATTTAAGTATGCGACAGCGGAAGCTCTTAATAATCACCTGAGAATAAACATGCTTAAAACGTCAACAAAAATGTTGGTGAGTTATAGGTTTAACCTATATATATCAAATCGTAACAATAGACCACAAGATTTCATATTTCAATACACATCCCATACATAGAGATAAAAATCATTCATATGGTGAACACCTGGTAACCGACAATAACAAGATGCATATATAAGAATATCCCCATCATTCCGGGACACCCTTCGGATATGATATAAATTTCGAAGTACTAAAGCATCCGGTACTTTGGATGGGGTTTGTTAGGCCCAATAGATCTATCTTTAGGATTCGCGTCAATTAGGGTGTCTGTTCCCTAATTCTTAGATTACCAGACTTAATAAAAAGGGGCATATTCGATTTCGATAATTCAACCATAGAATGTAGTTTCACGTACTTGTGTCTATTTTGTAAATCATTTATAAAACCTGCATGTATTCTCATCCCAAAAAGATTAGATTTTTAAAAGTGGGACTATAACTCACTTTCACAGATTTTTACTTCGTCGGGAAGTAAGACTTGGCCACTGGTTGATTCACGAACCTATAACAATATATACATATATATCAAAGTATGTTCAAAATATATTTACAACACTTTTAATATATTTTGATGTTTTAAGTTTATTAAGTCAGCTGTCCTCGTTAGTAACCTACAACTAGTTGTCCACAGTTAGATGTACATAAATAAATCGATAAATATTATCTTGAATCAATCCACGACCCAGTGTATACGTATCTCAGTATTGATCACAACTCAAACTATATATATTTTGGAATCAACCTCAACCCTGTATAGCTAACTCCAACATTCACATATAGAGTGTCTATGGTTGTTCCGAAATATATATAGATGTGTCGACATGATAGGTCGAAACATTGTATACGTGTCTATGGTATCTCAAGATTACATAATATATAATACAAGTTGATTAAGTTATGGTTGGAATAGATTTGTTACCAATTTTCACGTAGCTAAAATGAGAAAAATTATCCAATCTTGTTTTACCCATAACTTCTTCATTTTAAATCCGTTTTGAGTGAATCAAATTGCTATGGTTTCATATTGAACTCTATTTTATGAATCTAAACAAAAAAAGTATAGGTTTCTAGTCGGAAAAATAAGTTACAAGTCGTTTTTGTAAAGGTAGTCATTTCAGTCGAAAGAACGACGTCTAGATGACCATTTTAGAAAACATACTTCCACTTTGAGTTTAACCATAATTTTTGGATATAGTTTCATGTTCATAATAAAAATCATTTTCTCAGAATAACAACTTTTAAATCAAAGTTTATCATAGTTTTTAATTAACTAACCCAAAACAGCCCGCGGTGTTACTACGACGGCGTAAATCCGGTTTTACGGTGTTTTTCGTGTTTCCAGGTTTTAAATCATTAAGTTAGCATATCATATAGATATAGAACATGTGTTTAGTTGATTTTAAAAGTCAAGTTAGAAGGATTAACTTTTGTTTGCGAACAAGTTTAGAATTAACTAAACTATGTTCTAGTGATTACAAGTTTAAACCTTCGAATAAGATAGCTTTATATGTATGAATCGAATGATGTTATGAACATCATTACTACCTTAAGTTCCTTGGATGAACCTACTGGAAAAGAGAAAAATGGATCTAGCTTCAATGGATCCTTGGATGGCTCAAAGTTCTTGAAGCAAAATCATGACACGAAAACAAGTTCAAGTAAGATCATCACTTGAAATAAGATTGTTACAGTTATAGAAATTGAACCAAAGTTTGAATATGATTATTACCTTGTATTAGAATGATAACCTACTGTAAGAAACAAAGATTTCTTGAGGTTGGATGATCACCTTACAAGATTGGAAGTGAGCTAGCAAACTTGAAAGTATTCTTGATTTTATGAAACTAGAACTTTTGGAATTTATGAAGAACACTTAGAACTTGAAGATAGAACTTGAGAGAGATCAATTAGATGAAGAAAATTGAAGAATGAAAGTGTTTGTAGGTGTTTTTGGTCGTTGGTGTATGGATTAGATATAAAGAATATGTAATCTTGTTTTCATGTAAATAAGTCATGAATGATTACTCATATTTTTGTAATTTTATGAGATATTTCATGCTAGTTGCCAAATGATGGTTCCCACATGTGTTAGGTGACTCACATGGGCTGCTAAGAGCTGATCATTGGAGTGTATATACCAATAGTACATACATCTAAAAGCTGTGTATTGTACGAGTACGAATACGGGTGCATACGAGTAGAATTGTTGATGAAACTGAACGAGGATGTAATTGTAAGCATTTTTGTTAAGTATAA
This sequence comes from Rutidosis leptorrhynchoides, assembly GCF_046630445.1. Lineage (NCBI taxonomy): Eukaryota > Viridiplantae > Streptophyta > Magnoliopsida > Asterales > Asteraceae > Rutidosis > Rutidosis leptorrhynchoides. Next base: position 267,021,523 of record NC_092337.1, on the reverse strand, counting down.
GTATTTTGATAAGTGTATTGAAGTCTTTCAAAAGTGTATAAATACATATTAAAACACTACATGTATATACATTTTAACTGAGTCGTTAAGTCATCGTTAGTCGTTACATGTAAGTGTTGTTTTGAAACCTTTAGGTTAACGATCTTGTTAAATGTTGTTAACCCAATGTTTATAATATCAAATGAGATTTTAAATTATTATATTATCATGATATTATCATGTATGAATATCTCTTAATATGATATATATACATTAAATGTCTTTACAACGATAATCGTTACATATATGTCTCGTTTCAAAATCATTAAGTTAGTAGTCTTGTTTTTACATATGTAGTTCATTGTTAATATACTTAATGATATGTTTACTTATCATAATATCATGTTAACTATATATATAACCATATATATGTCATCATATAGTTTTTACAAGTTTTAACGTTCGTGAATCACCGGTCAACTTGGGTGGTCAATTGTCTATATGAAACATATTTCAATTAATCAAGTCTTAACAAGTTTGATTGCCTAACATGTTGGAAACATTTAATCATGTAAATATCAATCTCAATTAATATATATAAACATGGAAAAGTTCGGGTCACTACAGTACCTACCCGTTAAATAAATTTCGTCCCGAAATTTTAAGCTGTTGAAGGTGTTGACGAATCTTCTGGAAATAGATGCGGGTATTTCTTCTTCATCTGATCTTCACGCTCCCAGGTGAACTCGGGTCCTCTACAAGCATTCCATCGAACCTTAACAATTGGTATCTTGTTTTGCTTAAGTCTTTTAACCTCACGATCCATTATTTCGACTGGTTCTTCGATGAATTGAAGTTTTTTGTTGATTTGGATTTCATCTAACGGAATAGTGAGATCTTCTTTAGCAAAACATTTCTTCAAATTCGAGACGTGGAAAGTGTTATGTACAGCCGCGAGTTGTTGAGGTAACTCAAGTCGGTAAGCTACTGGTCCGACACGATCAATAATCTTGAATGGTCCAATATACCTTGGATTTAATTTCCCTCGTTTACCAAATCGAACAACGCCTTTCCAAGGTGAAACTTTAAGCATGACCATCTCTCCAATTTCAAATTCTATATCTTTTCTTTTAATGTCAGCGTAGCTCTTTTGTCGACTTTGGGCGGTTTTCAACCGTTGTTGAATTTGGATGATCTTCTCGGTAGTTTCTTGTATAATCTCCGGACCCGTAATCTGTCTATCCCCCACCTCACTCCAACAAATCGGAGACCTGCACTTTCTACCATAAAGTGCTTCGAACGGCGCCATCTCAATGCTTGAATGGTAGCTGTTGTTGTAGGAAAATTCTGCTAACGGTAGATGTCGATCCCAACTGTTTCCGAAATCAATAACACATGCTCGTAGCATGTCTTCAAGCGTTTGTATCGTCCTTTCGCTCTGCCCATCAGTTTGTGGATGATAGGCAGTACTCATGTCTAGACGAGTTCCTAATGCTTGCTGTAATGTCTGCCAGAATCTTGAAATAAATCTGCCATCCCTATCAGAGATAATAGAGATTGGTATTCCATGTCTGGAGACGACTTCCTTCAAATACAGTCTTGCTAACTTCTCCATCTTGTCATCTTCTCTTATTGGTAGGAAGTGTGCTGATTTGGTGAGACGATCAACTATTACCCAAATAGTATCAAAACCACTTGCAGTCCTTGGCAATTTAGTGATGAAATCCATGGTAATGTTTTCCCATTTCCATTCCGGGATTTCGGGTTGTTGAAGTAGACCTGATGGTTTCTGATGCTCAGCTTTGACCTTAGAACACGTCAAACATTCTCCTACGTATTTAGCAACATCGGCTTTCATACCCGGCCACCAAAAATGTTTCTTGAGATCCTTGTACATCTTCCCCGTTCCAGGATGTATTGAGTATCTGGTTTTATGAGCTTCTCTAAGTACCATTTCTCTCATATCTCCAAATTTTGGTACCCAAATCCTTTCAGCCCTATACCGGGTTCCGTCTTCCCGAATATTAAGATGCTTCTCCGATCCTTTGGGTATTTCATCCTTTAAATTTCCCTCTTTTAAAACTCCTTGTTGCGCCTCCTTTATTTGAGTAGTAAGGTTATTATGAATCATTATATTCATAGATTTTACTCGAATGGGTTCTCTGTCCTTCCTGCTCAAGGCATCGGCTACCACATTTGCCTTCCCTGGGTGGTAACGAATCTCAAAGTCGTAATCATTCAATAATTCAATCCACCTACGCTGCCTCATATTCAGTTGTTTCTGATTAAATATGTGTTGAAGACTTTTGTGGTCGGTATATATAATACTTTTGACCCCATATAAGTAGTGCCTCCAAGTCTTTAATGCAAAAACAACCGCGCCTAATTCCAAATCATGCGTCGTATAATTTTGTTCGTGAATCTTCAATTGTCTAGACGCATAAGCAATCACCTTCGTTCGTTGCATTAATACACAACCGAGACCTTGCTTTGATGCGTCACAATAAATCACAAAATCATCATTCCCTTCAGGCAATGACAATATAGGTGCCGTAGTTAGCTTTTTCTTCAATAACTGAAAAGCTTTCTCTTGTTCATCATTCCATTCAAATTTCTTCCCTTTATGCGTTAATGCAGTCAAGGGTTTTGCTATTCTGGAAAAGTCTTGGATGAACCTTCTGTAGTAACCAGCTAGTCCTAAAAACTGGCGTATGTGTTGCGGAGTTTTCGGGGTTTCCCACTTTTCAACAGTTTCTATCTTTGCCGGATCCACCTTAATACCTTCTTTGTTCACTATGTGACCGAGGAATTGAACTTCTTCCAACCAAAATGCACACTTTGAAAACTTAGCGTACAATTCTTCCTTCCTCAATACTTCTAACACCTTTCTCAAATGTTCACCGTGTTCTTGGTCATTCTTTGAGTAAATAAGTATGTCATCAATGAAAACAATGACAAACTTGTCAAGGTATGGTCCACACACTCGGTTCATAAGGTCCATGAACACAGCTGGTGCATTAGTTAAACCAAACGGCATGACCATAAACTCGTAATGACCGTAACGTGTTCTGAAAGCAGTCTTTGGAATATCATCTTCTTTCACCCGCATTTGATGATACCCGGAACGTAAGTCAATCTTTGAATAAACAGACGAGCCTTGTAGTTGATCAAATAAGTCGTCGATTCTCGGTAGTGGGTAGCGGTTCTTGATGGTAAGTTTGTTCAACTCTCGGTAGTCGATACACAACCTGAATGTACCATCTTTCTTCTTGACAAACAAAACAGGAGCTCCCCACGGTGATGTGCTTGGTCGAATGAAACCACGCTCTAAAAGTTCTTGTAATTGGCTTTGCAGTTCTTTCATCTCGCTGGGTGCGAGTCTGTAAGGAGCACGAGCTATTGGTGCAGCTCCTGGTATAAGATCTATTTGAAATTCAACGGATCGATGTGGGGGTAATCCCGGTAATTCTTTTGGAAATACATCGGGAAATTCTTTTGCAATGGGAACATCATTGATGCTCTTTTCTTCAGTTTGTACTTTCTCGACGTGTGCTAGAACAGCATAGCAACCTTTTCTTATTAGTTTTTGTGCCTTCAAATTACTAATAAGATGTAGCTTCGTGTTGCCCTTTTCTCCGTACACCATTAAGGGTTTTCCTTTTTCTCGTATAATGCGAATTGCATTTTTGTAACAAACGATCTCCGCTTTCACTTCTTTCAACCAGTCCATACCGATTATCACATCAAAACTCCCTAACTCTACTGGTATCAAATCAATCTTAAATGTTTCGCTAACCAGTTTAATTTCTCGATTTCGACATATATTATCTGCTGAAATTAATTTACCATTTGCTAATTCGAGTAAAAATTTACTATCCAAAGGCGTCAATGGACAACTTAATTTAGCACAAAAATCTCTACTCATATAGCTTCTATCCGCACCCGAATCAAATAAAACGTAAGCAGATTTATTGTCAATAAGAAACGTACCCGTAACAAGCTCCGGGTCTTCCTGTGCCTCTACCGCATTAATATTGAAAACTCTTCCACGGCCTTGTCCATTCGTGTTCTCCTGGTTCGGGCAATTTCTAATAATGTGGCCTGGTTTTCCACATTTGTAACAAACTACATTGGCATAACTTGCTCCGACACTACTTGCTCCACCATTACTCGTTCCGACACCATTTGTTCCTTTCGTTCTATTAACCCCTGGTCCGTAGACCTCACACTTCGCCGCGCTATGACCATTTCTTTTACACTTGTTGCAAAATTTGGTGCAGAACCCCGAGTGATTCTTTTCACACCTTTGGCATAGTTGCTTCTGATTATTGTTGTTGTTGCGGTTATTATTGTTGTTGGGATGATTGTTGTAGTTGCTGTTGTTGTTGTTGTTGTTGTTGTTGGGCCGTTTGTTGTAGTTGCGATTGATGTTGCGATTGTTGGGATAATTGTTGCGATTATTGTTGTAATTGCTGTTGTTGTTGTATTGGTGATTCTTATCACCGTTTTCCTCCCACTTTCTTTTGACTTGCTTCACATTGGCCTCTTCAGCAGTCTGTTCTTTAATTCTTTCTTCAATCTGGTTCACTAGTTTGTGAGCCATTCTACATGCCTGTTGTATGGAGGCGGGCTCGTGTGAACTGATATCTTCTTGGATTCTTTCCGGTAATCCTTTCACAAACGCGTCGATCTTCTCTTCCTCATCTTCGAATGCTCCCGGACACAATAGGCACAATTCTGTAAATCGTCTTTCGTACGTGGTAATATCAAATCCTTGGGTTCGTAACCCTCTAAGTTCTGTCTTGAGCTTATTGACCTCGGTTCTGGGACGGTACTTCTCGTTCATCAAGTGCTTGAATGCTGACCACGGTAGTGCGTACGCATCATCTTGTCCCACTTGCTCTAGATAGGTATTCCACCATGTTAACGCAGAACCTGTGAAGGTATGCGTAGCGTACTTCACTTTGTCCTCTTCAGTACACTTACTTATGGCAAACACCGATTCAACCTTCTCGGTCCACCGTTTCAATCCGATCGGTCCTTCGGTTCCATCAAATTCCAAAGGTTTGCAGGCAGTGAATTCTTTGTAGGTGCATCCTACACGATTTCCTGTACTGCTAGATCCAAGGTTATTGTTGGTATGTAGCGCAGCCTGTACTGCGGCTATGTTTGAAGCTAGAAAAGTACGGAATTCCTCTTCATTCATATTCACGGTGTGTCGAGTAGTCGGTGCCATTTCCTTCAAAATAGTTAAATGGAACAAGTTAATCATACAGAATATTAAGAGTAGTTAATAGTATTTCGTAGCATAATATGAACTCATTTATAAAAGCTTTTTCTTCATATTAGCGTTTTATAAGTTTAAATTCGGGTAGTACCTACCCGTTAAGTTCATACTTAGTAGCTAATATACAATTCAACTACTACAATTCTATATGAAAAACTGATTATAATAATATTTCGCGTTCAAACTTTTATACAATATTTTACAAACTTACAATACCGCTTATTTTACATAAAGCATGAAATATAGCACACAATAACTTTGATACAAGATAGTTGTGAAGACAATTCTAGCTAGTACACAAGTCGTTCAGCAAAGGCAATAAAGACACGTAATTCATACGTCCAGAAACAAGTCATGCATTCTGGTTTTACTAGGACTACTTCCCATCCTTGGTCTTGTGCAACATAACCGTTATGGCCGTTGATAAGACAGCGTGTTGTAACGTCATCAAAGGGACGAGGGTTACGTAATGTCCAACAGTCCCGTAATAATCTAAAAACCTCATTTCTTACCCCAATTACCGACTCCGTCACTTGTGGAAACGTTTTGTTTAATAGTTGTAGCCCGATGTTCTTGTTCTCACTTTGGTGAGAAGCGAACATTACTAATCCGTAAGCATAACATGCTTCTTTATGTTGCATGTTAGCCGCTTTTTCTAAATCACGAAGTCCAATATTCGGATATATTGAGTCAAAATAATTTCTTAACCCGTTGCGTAAAATAGCATTTGGGTTCCCCGCAATATATGCGTCAAAGTAAACACATCGTAACTTATGGGTTTCCCAATGTGATATCCCCCATCTTTCAAACGAAAGTCTCTTATAAACCAAGACATTCTTGGAACGTTCTTCGAATGTCTTACAAACTGATCTCGCCTTAAATAGTTGTGCCGAAGAATTCTGGCCGACTCTAGACAAGATTTCATCAATCATGTCTCCGGGTAGGTCTCTTAAAATATTGGGTTGTCTATCCATTTTGTGTTTTTAAACTGTAAAATAGACAAGAGTTAGATTCATAAAAAAAATACTTATTAATACAAGCAATTTTTACATATATCATAAAGCATAAGAACACTATATTCCATATATTACACCACACGAATACAACTATCTTATTCCGACTCGCTCGTTTCTTCTTCTTCGGTTTTGGTTCGTTTTGCCAAGTTTCTAGGGATATATGATGTTCCCCTAATACAAGCCGTCGTTGTCCACATTGGTTTAGAAAAACCTGGTGGTTTAGAGGTTCCCGGGTCATTGTTACAACTTAAGGACTTCGGGGGTTGACGATACATATAAAGTTCATCGGGGTTGGAATTAGATTTCTCTATTTTTATGCCCTTTCCCTTATTATTTTCTTTTGCCTTTTTAAATTCAGTTGGGGTAATTTCTATAACATCATCGGAATTCTCGTCGGAATCCGATTCATCGGAGAATTGGTAATCCTCCCAATATTTTGCTTCCTTGGCGGAAACACCATTGACCATAATTAACTTTGGTCGGTTGGTTGAGGATTTTCTTTTACTTAACCGTTTTATTATTTCCCCCACCGGTTCTATTTCTTCATCCGGTTCCGATTCTTCTTCCGGTTCCGATTCTTCTTCCGGTTCCGACTCTTCTTCCGGTTCCTCTTCGGGAACTTGTGAATCAGTCCACAAATCATTCCAATTTACATTTGACTCTTCATTATTATTAGGTGAGTCAATGGGACTTGTTCTAGAGGTAGACATCTATCACATAATATCAAACACGTTAAGAGATTAATATATCACATAATATTCATATGTTAAAAATATATAGTTTCCAACAAAAATGTTAAGCAATCATTTTTACAGAAAACACGGTCGAAGTCCAGACTCACTAATGCATCCTAACAAACTCGATAAGACACACTAATGCAAATTTTCTGGTTCTCTAAGACCAACGCTCTGATACCAACTGAAATGTCCCGTTCTTATTGATTAAAAACGTTCCATATTAATTGATTTCGTTGCGAGGTTTTGACCTCTATATGAGACGTTTTTCAAAGACTGCATTCATTTTTAAACAAACCATAACCTTTATTTCATCAATAAAGGTTTAAAAAGCTTTACGTAGATTATCAAATAATGATAATCTAAAATATCCTGTTTACACACGACCATTACATAATGGTTTACAATACAAATATGTTACAACAAAATAAGTTTCTTGAATGCAGTTTTTACACAATATCATACAAGCATGGACTCCAAATCTTGCCCTTATTTAAGTATGCGACAGCGGAAGCTCTTAATAATCACCTGAGAATAAACATGCTTAAAACGTCAACAAAAATGTTGGTGAGTTATAGGTTTAACCTATATATATCAAATCGTAACAATAGACCACAAGATTTCATATTTCAATACACATCCCATACATAGAGATAAAAATCATTCATATGGTGAACACCTGGTAACCGACAATAACAAGATGCATATATAAGAATATCCCCATCATTCCGGGACACCCTTCGGATATGATATAAATTTCGAAGTACTAAAGCATCCGGTACTTTGGATGGGGTTTGTTAGGCCCAATAGATCTATCTTTAGGATTCGCGTCAATTAGGGTGTCTGTTCCCTAATTCTTAGATTACCAGACTTAATAAAAAGGGGCATATTCGATTTCGATAATTCAACCATAGAATGTAGTTTCACGTACTTGTGTCTATTTTGTAAATCATTTATAAAACCTGCATGTATTCTCATCCCAAAAAGATTAGATTTTTAAAAGTGGGACTATAACTCACTTTCACAGATTTTTACTTCGTCGGGAAGTAAGACTTGGCCACTGGTTGATTCACGAACCTATAACAATATATACATATATATCAAAGTATGTTCAAAATATATTTACAACACTTTTAATATATTTTGATGTTTTAAGTTTATTAAGTCAGCTGTCCTCGTTAGTAACCTACAACTAGTTGTCCACAGTTAGATGTACATAAATAAATCGATAAATATTATCTTGAATCAATCCACGACCCAGTGTATACGTATCTCAGTATTGATCACAACTCAAACTATATATATTTTGGAATCAACCTCAACCCTGTATAGCTAACTCCAACATTCACATATAGAGTGTCTATGGTTGTTCCGAAATATATATAGATGTGTCGACATGATAGGTCGAAACATTGTATACGTGTCTATGGTATCTCAAGATTACATAATATATAATACAAGTTGATTAAGTTATGGTTGGAATAGATTTGTTACCAATTTTCACGTAGCTAAAATGAGAAAAATTATCCAATCTTGTTTTACCCATAACTTCTTCATTTTAAATCCGTTTTGAGTGAATCAAATTGCTATGGTTTCATATTGAACTCTATTTTATGAATCTAAACAAAAAAAGTATAGGTTTCTAGTCGGAAAAATAAGTTACAAGTCGTTTTTGTAAAGGTAGTCATTTCAGTCGAAAGAACGACGTCTAGATGACCATTTTAGAAAACATACTTCCACTTTGAGTTTAACCATAATTTTTGGATATAGTTTCATGTTCATAATAAAAATCATTTTCTCAGAATAACAACTTTTAAATCAAAGTTTATCATAGTTTTTAATTAACTAACCCAAAACAGCCCGCGGTGTTACTACGACGGCGTAAATCCGGTTTTACGGTGTTTTTCGTGTTTCCAGGTTTTAAATCATTAAGTTAGCATATCATATAGATATAGAACATGTGTTTAGTTGATTTTAAAAGTCAAGTTAGAAGGATTAACTTTTGTTTGCGAACAAGTTTAGAATTAACTAAACTATGTTCTAGTGATTACAAGTTTAAACCTTCGAATAAGATAGCTTTATATGTATGAATCGAATGATGTTATGAACATCATTACTACCTTAAGTTCCTTGGATGAACCTACTGGAAAAGAGAAAAATGGATCTAGCTTCAATGGATCCTTGGATGGCTCAAAGTTCTTGAAGCAAAATCATGACACGAAAACAAGTTCAAGTAAGATCATCACTTGAAATAAGATTGTTACAGTTATAGAAATTGAACCAAAGTTTGAATATGATTATTACCTTGTATTAGAATGATAACCTACTGTAAGAAACAAAGATTTCTTGAGGTTGGATGATCACCTTACAAGATTGGAAGTGAGCTAGCAAACTTGAAAGTATTCTTGATTTTATGAAACTAGAACTTTTGGAATTTATGAAGAACACTTAGAACTTGAAGATAGAACTTGAGAGAGATCAATTAGATGAAGAAAATTGAAGAATGAAAGTGTTTGTAGGTGTTTTTGGTCGTTGGTGTATGGATTAGATATAAAGAATATGTAATCTTGTTTTCATGTAAATAAGTCATGAATGATTACTCATATTTTTGTAATTTTATGAGATATTTCATGCTAGTTGCCAAATGATGGTTCCCACATGTGTTAGGTGACTCACATGGGCTGCTAAGAGCTGATCATTGGAGTGTATATACCAATAGTACATACATCTAAAAGCTGTGTATTGTACGAGTACGAATACGGGTGCATACGAGTAGAATTGTTGATGAAACTGAACGAGGATGTAATTGTAAGCATTTTTGTTAAGTATAAGTATTTTGATAAGTGTATTGAAGTCTTTCAAAAGTGTATAAATACATATTAAAACACTACATGTATATACATTTTAACTGAGTCGTTAAGTCATCGTTAGTCGTTACATGTAAGTGTTGTTTTGAAACCTTTAGGTTAACGATCTTGTTAAATGTTGTTAACCCAATGTTTATAATATCAAATGAGATTTTAAATTATTATATTATCATGATATTATCATGTATGAATATCTCTTAATATGATATATATACATTAAATGTCTTTACAACGATAATCGTTACATATATGTCTCGTTTCAAAATCATTAAGTTAGTAGTCTTGTTTTTACATATGTAGTTCATTGTTAATATACTTAATGATATGTTTACTTATCATAATATCATGTTAACTATATATATAACCATATATATGTCATCATATAGTTTTTACAAGTTTTAACGTTCGTGAATCACCGGTCAACTTGGGTGGTCAATTGTCTATATGAAACATATTTCAATTAATCAAGTCTTAACAAGTTTGATTGCCTAACATGTTGGAAACATTTAATCATGTAAATATCAATCTCAATTAATATATATAAACATGGAAAAGTTCGGGTCACTACACCGAACCCCCGTCATAATCAAGATAAGTTCAAACAAGTGTGCACTCCACACTTCCCCAAACTTGTTCGATATTTATCAAGATTATTTTGGTTACAAATTAATCCCATTACACTTAAATCATATTGGTGACATAAATCACAACACATTATAGATTGTAAGTATATATGTCAAAGAACGTTACATATAGTTATCGTTTTGAAAACTTAAGTTAGTGGTCTCAAAGTATACTTATAACTCATTGTTTTTAGTTCACAACGAAATGTTAAACCATCCTTAAATCATGTTAAATATGTATTGATATGTACATATACATAATCGTATAATTATCGTGTGTTATATAGTTCGTGATATCATCGGTCAAATTGGACGGTCAAACGTTGTGTAAAATTGTTTTCAAAAATATAAGTCTCAACAGTTTGGATTTCTTATCATGTTGGTAAGGTTTAATTTATGTAAATATTAATCTCATAAGTATAGAACGATCAGAAAATTCCGGGTCGTTACAGTACCTACCCGTTAAATAAATTTTGTCCCGAAATTTTAAAGTTGTACATATTTAGCGTTCTCGGGAAACAAATGTGGGTACTTTTGTTTCATCTGATCCTCTCATTCCCAAGCAAACTCGGGACCCCTTCGAGCATTCCTACAAACCTTAACGATTGGTATGTTGCTCTGCTTGAGTTGTTTCACTTCACGGTCCATGATTTCGACTGGTTCTTCTATGAATTGTAGTTTCTCGTCGACTTGGATTTCTTCAAGAGGAATGGTGAGGTCTTCCTTTGCAAGACACTTCTTAAGGTTTGAAACGTGAAATGTATTATGTACTCCGGCGAGTTGTTGTGGTAATTCGAGTCGATAAGCTACCGGTCCAATGCGTTCGATGATCTTGAACGGGCCTGCATACCTTGGGTTCAGTTTACCTCTTTTTCCAAAACGTATTACACCTTTCCAAGGTGACACCTTTAACATAACCATGTCACCGATCTGAAACTCTAATGGTTTCCTTCGGACATCGGCGTAGCTCTTTTGGCGACTACGGGCTGTTTTCAATCTCTCCTTGATTTGCACTATCTTCTCAGTAGTTTCATGGATGAACTCGGGTCCAGTTAATTGTCGATCTCCTACTTCATTCCAACAGATAAGGGATCTACACTTCCTTCCATACAGTGCTTCGAGTGGTGCAGCTTTAATGCTCGCATGATAACTATTATTATACGAGAATTCTGCTAATGGTAGATTTTTATCCCATCCGTTTCCAAAATCGATCACACATGCCCTAAGCATGTCTTCAAGAGTCTGAATTGTTCTTTCACTCTGCCCGTCAGTTTGCGGATGATATGCGGTACTCATATCCAAACGAGTTCCTAGGGCTTCCTGTAGTGATTGCCAGAACTTTGATGTAAATCTACTATCACGATCGGATATAATGGAAATAGGTATTCCATGCCTTGAAACAATTTCCTTTATGTACAGTCGTAATAGTTTCTCCATTCTATCCGTTTCCTTTATAGGCAAGAAATGTGCAGATTTGGTGAGTATATCAACTATTACCCAAATGGTGTCATAATCCCAGGCAGTCTTAGGTAACTTTGTGATGAAATCCATGGTAACACCATCCCATTTCCATTCTGGGATTTCTGGTTGTTGAAGTAACCCTGACGGCTTCTAGTGTTCTGCTTTAACTTTAGAACAAGTTAAACATTCCCCAACATACGTTGCAACGTCTGTCTTTAAATTAGGCCACCAATAATGCGTCTTAAGATCTTGGTACATCTTTCCAACTCCAGGATGTATCGAGTATCTTGTCTTGTGCGCCTCATTCAATATCAACTTCCTTAATCCACCCAACTTCGGTACCCAAATACGGTTTGCAAAATATCGAATTCCGTCTTCCCGTATAACGAGTTGCTTCGCATACTTCTTCATTATTTCATTTCCAAGCTGACCTGGTAGCTCAACCCCAGCCAGGGGCTCTGCCCCTTGGACCCCGCCAGGGGTTGCCACCCCTTGGACCCCGCTTATCGGGGGCGCTGTGTAACATCCCGCCTTTTTCCATTTATTTTTCCGTTATACTAATATAAAGTCCGTTATATGTTTATAACATCTCCCGTTGATACGCGTTTTAAATTATCTCGTTTAGGTAATTCCCGCACCCGAACAAAAGTTGAGGGACTAAACTTGACAAGGGATCAAACCCTTGACTAGGTCAAAGGGTCAACCCCTTTCACCCATTCATTTCATCTTCATCTCTCTCTCTTTCTCTCTAGCAAGAACACACACACTCAAAACCATATTCATTCATTCATCATCTAAATCCGGATCAAGGAGCTAGCAACCAAATAAATTACATATTCGTGATCCTCTCTTCATCCTCTTCATTTTGGTACCAACTTCATCTCATTTGGGTAACTTTCTAAAATCACTAGATTTTGTGTTCTTGATGTTTTTAACTTATAAAAGTGTTAATTAGTGTCTATGGCTCAAGTCTAACATGAATATATGATTTATATGCTCGATCTCGTTGTTTTAGTGTAACTAGCATGAACTTGAATTTTGGTGTGTTATTCTTGAATTTTGGATGATCATATGTTGTTAGATGTTAGAAGTTGATGTTTTAATTGTGTTACTAGCATCACTAGCTTCAATTTGATGTGTAGGTTGCTTTAGAAAAGTTCATGAACTTGATTTATGATTTTGGTGAATTTGGGTTAGGGTTTGATGAACTTGAAATGGACTTTTGATGTATTGAATGCCATGGATTATTGTTGGTAAGTGTTTAGTTGGATTGTATGCTTGATTACCTTCGAAACGGCATATCATTCATGTAAATTGGTTGCCCGAATCATAAAATGCGTTTTTGGAACTTGAACTTTGATTATGAACGTTTAATTACGGTTTTTGGTTGTTGTAAGTGAAAGTTTGGTTGATGAATTGTGTTTAGTTGCATTCCTTGTCAAAATACCTTTCCAACGATGTATGATAGGCGTATTAAGCGTTTGCGGGTCAAAAATTGCGTTAGAATTGGTTTTGGTTCGTGCACATTTAAAAAGCAGAAAAATAGCTGAAGCAGCAGGGTGGCGCGGCGCGCCATACCCCCCGCGCGGCGCGCCGAATGGCCTGGACAGATTCTGTCCAAATTGGTCAATTTTTGAATAATGTTTGGCATGCTACGCACCTCCGATTAACATGTAACTTGGCCAACATGCTCATATATGATTTCTAAGATTAGAAAAATAGTTCGGAACCCGACCCGAACGTGTTGACTTTCGTTGACTTTGACCGACCAAAGTTTGACTTTTTGTCAAACTTAACCAAATGATTATGCAACCTTCCTAACTTATTTATATACTTGTATCTTGCATGAAACTTGGCAATTTGATTTCACATGCTAAATAATCGAGTCGTAACGAGCCATAGGACTAATTGAACATCTTTGACCTATCGTGTTTACCGTTATTGATACAACCTATTGTTTAGGTCAAGACTAGCATTGTTCTTTGCACACGTTTACTTGTCGAAGTACTTTTACTACTCGTGCACTCAAGGTGAGATCATAGTCCCACTTTTACTCTTTTTGAACTTATATTTGGGATGAGAAAACATAAACGATTCTTTTGAACTAAGTGAACACAAGTACAGGAAAACAAACATTCTACATACGAGTTTAGAACAAAATCCTCAATTCGATTATCATTAGTTACACTTGCCGGGTGTAAGCGAGAACTTATGTTGTATGGATCCATATGGGTTTGACAAACCCTCATTCAAACGGTTCGCTACCGTTTACGAATGAAATATATTTTCGAGAAACAGTGCATGTTCTAGCACTAAGTGATGGGGTTCAATGGAAGGAAATGTTAAGCATTGATAATTGGGTGCTCGTGAAACAAACTTTTGGAATGTATTACTATTATTTCATTGATGCAAATCTTGTGGTTCACTTGTACTTACTTACTTAAACCTATGATTTCACCAACGTTTTCGTTGACAGATTTCTATGTTTTTCTCAGGTCCTTGAACGATACATGATACATGCTTCCGCTCATTATTTGATACTTGCATTGGATGTCGAGTATATGTGCATTTCATGGAGCGTCTTTTGACTTCACTTTAAACCGTGTCGCCTAGATTTCATTCGTATTATAACGTTGTAACTTAACTATTGGTTGAACAATTCTTGTAAACTTTGGGAACAAATCTTTATTTCGAAATGAAGGCGACGTATTTTGGTCAAACTTTGTCTTAAAGACTTATGACCACGTAACGGGACCTAAGTAGACGGCGCCGTCAAACATGATTTGGTCGGGTCGCTACAGATGGTATCAGAGCGTTGGTTGTAGGGATTTAGAGTTCATTAGTGTCAACCCCGAGTCATAGGGTACATTGGTGAGTCTAGACTACAACCGGCATATAGACTTGAAGTAGGAATTACTTGACTACTTGTGCATTTATACTCGAACGTTTCTACTCATATCTACTCTTAGTTCATCTTAATCTCACGTTGTTTAATTTGATTGACACGCCACCTTGACTATATGAAATGATGTCGAATGCACATATGAATCAGGGTAATATAATTTCCGGGATTATATTACGGTGACTCGTATGAACGTTCCGACATTATGACATAAAGAATTTAAGGCGAGTCGAAAAAAAAAAAAAAAAAAAAAAAAAAAAAAAAAAAAAAAAAAAAAAAAAAAACTTCTCTTTATCTTTATTCTATATCACGGTTAGTATTATTGAGAATACTAATCAATGATATTCTTGTGTCTTGAAGGAACAATGGCTCCTCGTCGCGTACGCCGCAATGAAACTCCCGAACAAGCTCTCGAACGGATGATAGCAACCGCCGTAGATGCGGCCATGGCCGGTCACTCATCCAACAACAATAATAACAACAACAACAACAACAACAACAACAACAACAATGGAGCCGGAAACTCAAACGAGGGATGCTCCTATAAAGCTTTCATGGGGTGCAAACCTCACACTTTTGATGGAACCGGGGGACCGGTCGTGCTCACCCGATGGTTTGAGCAAACGGAAGCCGTCTTTAGCATAAGCGGTTGTCGGGACCAAGACAAGGTCAAATACTCCACTCACACTTTCTCCGGAATTGCTCTAACATGGTGGAACACCTATGTTCAATCGGTGGGTACCGATGAAGCTCATGCCCTCTCTTGGGCCGATCTAAAGGAAAAGATGATTGTTGAATATTTTCCGCGCGAAGAAACCCGAAAGCTTGAGGAAGAACTAAGAGCTTTGAAAGCGGTCGGAAACGATCTTAAAGCTTATAATCAACGCTTCGCCGAACTATCCTTGATGTGTCCTAATCTTGTTAACCCCGAATCTCAAAGGATTGAGCTCTACATGCTCGGTCTTCCAAAAAGCATCAAACAAGGGGTGATGTCATCCAAACCCACTACTCATCAAGCCGCTATGAACATGGCTCGCCAACTAATCGAAACGGTTGACGAAATCGTAGTTCCGGCACCTAAGGCCGAGGATAAATCGAGCGGCAACAAAAGAAAGTGGGAACCCTCCCAATCAAGCAACAACAACTTTGCTAAGAAGCCTTACACCTTCGACGGCAAGAAAGGTTATGCCGGGAACCTACCTCTTTGCAACAAATGCAACAAACATCACTTTGGCGAATGTAGTAAGATAATTTGCCACCGGTGCCAAGGGGTTGGTCATAAGGCCAACGATTGTAAAAGTGCCACTCCCGTCGCTCGAAAGTGGCCCAATGCACCAAAGACGGGCACTTGTTACGAATGTGGCCAAACGGGTCATTATAGAAATGCATGCCCGAAAAGGAAAGATAACACCAATACGCGCGGCCGAGCTTTCAACATCAACACCGAGGAAGCCCGGGATGACACTGAACTAGTCACGGGTACGTTTCTTCTCAACAATTCTTATGTCTCTTGCTTATTCGATTCGGGTGCCGATAAATGCTTTGTATCCAAGACTTTGACTCATTCTTTTAGCACTCCACCTTTTCCATTAGATACCACTTATACCATTGAAGTGGCTAACGGAAAAC
Organism: Rutidosis leptorrhynchoides; assembly: GCF_046630445.1. Classification (NCBI taxonomy): domain Eukaryota; kingdom Viridiplantae; phylum Streptophyta; class Magnoliopsida; order Asterales; family Asteraceae; genus Rutidosis; species Rutidosis leptorrhynchoides. The sequence goes on along the minus strand of NC_092337.1, from coordinate 267,005,025 downwards.
TATTAAGTGCCGACACATATTACCGGGGGTGTACGTTAAACATTTTGGGTAGGAAATTTGAAATTGACTTGATACCCATGGAATTAGGAAGCTTTGATGTAATAATCGGTATGAATTGGTTAGTCAAAACGAAATCTCACATTCTTTGTGATCTTAACGCAATCCGAATTCCTATCGAGAATGGTGAACCTTTGATTGTTTATGGCGATAAGAGTTGCACCAGACTCAACCTCGTTTCGTGCCTTAAAGTTAGAAAACTACTCCGTAAGGGTTGTTTTGCGATCCTTGCCCACGTTAAGAAAGTCGAGTCCGATGAGAAGCATATCGATGATGTGCCAATTGTTAGTGACTTTTCCGATGTATTTCCCGACGAATTGCCGGGTCTTCCACCTCATCGACCGGTTGAATTCCAAATCGATCTTATTCCGGGAGCCGCACCCGTAGCGCGTGCACCATATAGACTCGCTCCATCTGAAATGCAAGAATTGCAAAGTCAAATCCAAGAACTACTTGATCGTGGTTTTATCCAACCTAGCCATTCACCTTGGGGCGCTCCGATTTTGTTTGTTAAAAAGAAAGACGGATCCCTACGAATGTGCATTGATTATCGCGAACTAAATAAATTGACGGTTAAGAACCGATATCCTCTTCCTCGCATCGATGACCTCTTTGATCAACTACAAGGGTCTTGTGTATATTCGAAAATCGATCTCCGCTCGGGTTATCATCAATTGAGGGTTAAGGGGGAAGATGTCTCCAAAACCGCTTTCCGAACTCGTTATGGTAGTTATGAATTCCTTGTCATGCCATTTGGTCTCACTAACGCACCGGCGGTGTTCATGGATCTTATGAACCGCGTGTGCAAACCGTATCTCGATAAATTCGTTATTGTGTTCATCGATGACATATTGATCTATTCTAAAAATGAAGAAGAGCACGAACAACATCTCCGACTTGTGCTTGAACTTTTAAGACAAGAACAACTCTATGCCAAATTCTCCAAGTGTGAATTTTGGTTAAAGGAAGTTCAATTTCTTGGTCATGTTGTAAGTGACCAAGGTATTAAAGTCGATCCATCGAAAATCGAAGCCATTAGCAAATGGGAGACTCCTACTACTCCTACTCACATTCGTCAATTTTTGGGTCTCGCCGGGTACTATCGTAGATTCATCGAAAATTTCTCTTTGGTTGCACGTCCTCTAACCGCCTTGACTCACAAGGGAAAGAAATTCATTTGGGCGACCGAACATGAATCCGCATTCCAAATCTTGAAAACGAAGCTAACCACCGCTCCTATCTTGTCACTTCCCGAAGGCAACGATGACTTTGTTGTGTATTGCGATGCCTCGAAACATGGTTTTGGGTGTGTATTGATGCAACGAACGAAAGTCATTGCTTATGCTTCTCGACAACTCAAAATTCATGAACGAAACTATACGACACATGATCTCGAACTCGGAGCCGTTGTCTTTGCACTTAAAATGTGGAGACACTATCTTTATGGAACCAAGAGTACTATCTTCACCGATCACAAAAGCCTTCAACACATTTTCGATCAAAAGCAACTAAACATGAGACAACGACGGTGGATTGAAACTTTGAACGATTACGATTGCGAGCTTCGTTACCATCCCGGGAAGGCAAATGTAGTAGCCGATGCCTTAAGTCGAAAAGAAAGAGTGGTGCCTCTCCGTGTCCGAGCTTTAAACATCACCATTCACACCAACCTTAATAGCCAAATTCGGGTAGCTCAAGATGAGGCTCTCAAGGATGAAAACATCTCTCTCGAACACTTGAACGTCCTCACCTCTCGATTCGAAGTTAAAGAAACCGGACTCCGATATTTCGCCGGAAGAATTTGGGTGCCTAGTTATGGGGACCTACGAAGCCTTATTTTAGATGAAGCCCATAAGTCACGATACTCGATTCACCCCGGTGCCAATAAGATGTACCACGACCTTAAACAGCTATATTGGTGGCCGAATATCAAAAGGGAAGTAGCTACTTATGTTTCCAAGTGTTTGACATGTTCCAAAGTCAAAGCCGAACACCAAAGACCGTCCGGACTACTTCGACAACCCGAGATCCCGCAATGGAAGTGGGAAGGGATAACGATGGATTTTATCACCAAACTACCAAAAACGACGGGCGGTTATGATACCATTTGGGTTATTGTTGACCGTCTCACCAAATCCGCACACTTCCTTGCCATGAAAGAAACGGACAAAATGGAGAAACTTGCACAACTTTACATTAAGGAGATCGTAGCCCGACACGGTGTACCTTTATCGATTATCTCCGACCGAGATGGCCGTTTCGTTTCTAGATTTTGGCGTACATTGCAAGAAGCGTTGGGAACGCGTTTAGACATGAGCACCGCATATCATCCTCAAACCGATGGACAAAGCGAACGTACAATTCAAACCTTAGAGGACATGTTACGAGCTTGCGTGGTTGACTTCGGAAAAGCTTGGGACAAGCACTTACCTCTCGCCGAGTTCTCTTACAACAATAGTTATCACGCGAGTATTAAAGCCGCACCTTTTGAAGCGCTATATGGCCGCAAATGTCGTTCACCTCTTTGTTGGGCCGAGGTAGGCGACGTGCAAATCACCGGACCCGAACTCATTCACGAAACCACCGAGAAAATCGTTCAAATCCGAGATAGGCTTAGGACGGCCCGAAGTCGTCAAAAGAGCTATACCGATAAACGACGCAACGATCTTGAATTTCAAGTCGGTGACCGAGTAATGTTAAAAGTCGCACCTTGGAAGGGTGTAATCCGTTTTGGGAAACGCGGGAAGCTAAATCCGCGGTATATTGGTCCTTTCGAAATCTTGGAGCGTATTGGAACCGTTGCTTATCGTTTGGATCTTCCGCCTCAATTGAGCTCCGTTCATCCTACTTTCCATGTATCTAACTTGAAAAAGTGTCTTGCCGAACCCGATATCGTCATTCCTCTCGAAGAACTTACTATTGATGACAAACTTCATTTTGTGGAGGAACCGGTTGAAATTGTGGACACCTCCGTCAAGACATTGAAACAAAGCCGAATCCCGATTGTCAAGGTTCGTTGGAATGCCAAAAGAGGACCCGAGTTTACTTGGGAAAGACAAGATCAAATGCAAAGGAAGTATCCTCATCTATTCGTGAATTCGGAAACGCAAGATCTCGAGGAAGAAACAACGACTACTACGCCTACTTAAATTTCGGGACGAAATTTCTTTTAAGGTGTAGGTAATGTAACATCCCGCCTTTTTCCATTTATTTTTCCGTTATACTAATATAAAGTCCGTTATATGTTTATAACATCTCCCGTTGATACGCGTTTTAAATTATCTCGTTTAGGTAATTCCCGCACCCGAACAAAAGTTGAGGGACTAAACTTGACAAGGGATCAAACCCTTGACTAGGTCAAAGGGTCAACCCCTTTCACCCATTCATTTCATCTTCATCTCTCTCTCTTTCTCTCTAGCAAGAACACACACACTCAAAACCATATTCATTCATTCATCATCTAAATCCGGATCAAGGAGCTAGCAACCAAATAAATTACATATTCGTGATCCTCTCTTCATCCTCTTCATTTTGGTACCAACTTCATCTCATTTGGGTAACTTTCTAAAATCACTAGATTTTGTGTTCTTGATGTTTTTAACTTATAAAAGTGTTAATTAGTGTCTATGGCTCAAGTCTAACATGAATATATGATTTATATGCTCGATCTCGTTGTTTTAGTGTAACTAGCATGAACTTGAATTTTGGTGTGTTATTCTTGAATTTTGGATGATCATATGTTGTTAGATGTTAGAAGTTGATGTTTTAATTGTGTTACTAGCATCACTAGCTTCAATTTGATGTGTAGGTTGCTTTAGAAAAGTTCATGAACTTGATTTATGATTTTGGTGAATTTGGGTTAGGGTTTGATGAACTTGAAATGGACTTTTGATGTATTGAATGCCATGGATTATTGTTGGTAAGTGTTTAGTTGGATTGTATGCTTGATTACCTTCGAAACGGCATATCATTCATGTAAATTGGTTGCCCGAATCATAAAATGCGTTTTTGGAACTTGAACTTTGATTATGAACGTTTAATTACGGTTTTTGGTTGTTGTAAGTGAAAGTTTGGTTGATGAATTGTGTTTAGTTGCATTCCTTGTCAAAATACCTTTCCAACGATGTATGATAGGCGTATTAAGCGTTTGCGGGTCAAAAATTGCGTTAGAATTGGTTTTGGTTCGTGCACATTTAAAAAGCAGAAAAATAGCTGAAGCAGCAGGGTGGCGCGGCGCGCCATACCCCCCGCGCGGCGCGCCGAATGGCCTGGACAGATTCTGTCCAAATTGGTCAATTTTTGAATAATGTTTGGCATGCTACGCACCTCCGATTAACATGTAACTTGGCCAACATGCTCATATATGATTTCTAAGATTAGAAAAATAGTTCGGAACCCGACCCGAACGTGTTGACTTTCGTTGACTTTGACCGACCAAAGTTTGACTTTTTGTCAAACTTAACCAAATGATTATGCAACCTTCCTAACTTATTTATATACTTGTATCTTGCATGAAACTTGGCAATTTGATTTCACATGCTAAATAATCGAGTCGTAACGAGCCATAGGACTAATTGAACATCTTTGACCTATCGTGTTTACCGTTATTGATACAACCTATTGTTTAGGTCAAGACTAGCATTGTTCTTTGCACACGTTTACTTGTCGAAGTACTTTTACTACTCGTGCACTCAAGGTGAGATCATAGTCCCACTTTTACTCTTTTTGAACTTATATTTGGGATGAGAAAACATAAACGATTCTTTTGAACTAAGTGAACACAAGTACAGGAAAACAAACATTCTACATACGAGTTTAGAACAAAATCCTCAATTCGATTATCATTAGTTACACTTGCCGGGTGTAAGCGAGAACTTATGTTGTATGGATCCATATGGGTTTGACAAACCCTCATTCAAACGGTTCGCTACCGTTTACGAATGAAATATATTTTCGAGAAACAGTGCATGTTCTAGCACTAAGTGATGGGGTTCAATGGAAGGAAATGTTAAGCATTGATAATTGGGTGCTCGTGAAACAAACTTTTGGAATGTATTACTATTATTTCATTGATGCAAATCTTGTGGTTCACTTGTACTTACTTACTTAAACCTATGATTTCACCAACGTTTTCGTTGACAGATTTCTATGTTTTTCTCAGGTCCTTGAACGATACATGATACATGCTTCCGCTCATTATTTGATACTTGCATTGGATGTCGAGTATATGTGCATTTCATGGAGCGTCTTTTGACTTCACTTTAAACCGTGTCGCCTAGATTTCATTCGTATTATAACGTTGTAACTTAACTATTGGTTGAACAATTCTTGTAAACTTTGGGAACAAATCTTTATTTCGAAATGAAGGCGACGTATTTTGGTCAAACTTTGTCTTAAAGACTTATGACCACGTAACGGGACCTAAGTAGACGGCGCCGTCAAACATGATTTGGTCGGGTCGCTACACGCTGCCCCCGAACCCCCGTCATAATCAAGGTAAGTTCAAACAAGTGTGCACTCCACACTTCCCCAAACTTGTTCGATATTTATCAAGATTATTTTGGTTACAAATTAATCCCATTACACTTAAATCATATTGGTGACATAAATCACAACACATTATAGATTGTAAGTATATATGTCAAAGAACGTTACATATAGTTATCGTTTTGAAAACTTAAGTTAGTGGTCTCAAAGTATACTTATAACTCATTGTTGTTAGTTCACAATGAAATGTTAAACCATCCTTAAATCATGTTAAATATGTATAGATATGTACATATACATAATCGTATAATTATCGTGTGTTATATAGTTCGTGATATCATCGGTCAAATTGGACGGTCAAACGTTGTGTAAAACTTTTTTAAAAAATATAAGTCTCAACAGTTTGGATTGCTTATCATGTTGGTAAGATTTAATTTATGTAAATATTAATCTCATAAGTATAGAACGATTGGAAAATTCCAGGTCGTTACAGTACCTACCCATTAAATAAATTTTGTCCTGAAATTTTAAAATTGTACCTATGCGTTCTCGGGAAACAAATGTGGGTACTTTTGTTTCATCTGATCCTCTCATTCCCAAGTAAACTCGGGACCCCTTCGAGCATTCCAACGAACCTTAACGATTAGTATGTTGCTCTGCTTGAGTTGTTTAACTTCACGGTCCATGATTTCGACTGGTTCTTCTATGAATTGTAGTTTCTCTTCGACTTGGATTTCTTCAAGAGGAATGGTGAGGTCTTCCTTTGCAAGACACTTCTTAAGGTTTGAAACGTGAAATGTATTATGTACTCCGCCGAGTTGTTGTGGTAATTCGAGTCGATAAGCTACCGGTCCAATGCGTTCGATGATCTTGAACGGGCCTACATACCTTGGGTTCAGTTTACCACTTTTTCCTAAACGTATTACACCTTTCCAAGGTGACACCTTTAACATAACCATGTCACCGATCTGAAACTCTAATGGTTTCCTTCGGACATCCGCGTAGCTCTTTTGGCGACTACGGGCTGTTTTCAATCTCTCAATGATTTACACTATCTTCTCAGTACTTTCATGGATGATCTCGGGTCCAGTTAATTGTCGATCTCCTACTTCGTTCCAATATTTAGGGGATCTACACTTCCTTCCATACAGTGCTTTGAATGGTACAGCTTTAATGCTCGCATGATAACTATTATTATACGAGAATTCTACTAATGGTAGATTTTTATCCCATCCGTTTCCAAAATCGATCACACATGCCCTAAGCATGTCTTCAAGAGTCTGAATTGTTCTTTCACTCTGCCCATCAGTTTGCGGATGATATGCGGTACTCATATCCAAACGAGTTCCTAGGGCTTCCTGTAGTGATTGCCAGAACTTTGATGTAAATCTACTATCACGATCGGATATAATGGAAATAGGTATTCCATGCCTTGAAATAATTTCCTTTATGTACAGTCGTAATAGTTTCTCCATTCTATCCGTTTCCTTTATAGGCAAGAAATGTGCAGATTTGGTGAGTCGATCAACTATTACCCAAATGGTGTCATAACCCCAGGCAGTTTTAGGTAACTTTGTGATGAAATCCATGGTAACACCATCCCATTTCCATTCTGGGATATCTGGTTGTTGAAGTAACCCTGACGGCTTCTGGTGTTCTGCTTTAACTTTAGAACAAGTTAAACATTCCCCAACATACGTTGCAACGTCTGTCTTTAAATTAGGCCACCAATAATGCGTCTTAAGATCTTGGTACATCTTTCCAACTCCAGGATGTATCGAGTATCTTGTCTTGTGCACCTCATTCAATATCAACTTCCTTAATCCACCCAACTTCGGTACCCAAATATGGTTTGCAAAATATCGAATTCCGTCTTCTCGTATAACGAGTTGCTTCGCATACTTCTTAATTATTTCATTTCCAAGCTGACCTGGCAGCTCGAACCCAGCCAGGGGCTCTGCCCCTTGGACCCCGCCAGGGGTTGCCACCCCTTGGACCCCGCTTATCGGGGGCGCTGCCCCCGAACCCCCGTCATAATCAAGATAAGTTCAAACAAGTGTGCACTCCACACTTCCCCAAACTTGTTCGATATTTATCAAGATTATTGTGTTACAAATTAATCCCATTACACTTAAATCATATTGCTGACATAAATCACAACATATTATAGATTGTAAGTATATATGTCAAAGAACGTTACATATAGTTATCGTTTTGAAAACTTAAGTTAGTGGTCTCAAAGTATACTTATAACTCATTGTTGTTAGTTCACAATGAAATGTTAAACCATTCTTAAATCATGTTAAATATGTATAGATATGTACATATACATAATCGTATAATTATCGTGTGTTATATAGTTCGTGATATCATCGGTCAAATTGGAAGGTCAAACGTTGTGTAAAACTTTTTTCAAAAATATAAGTCTCAACAGTTTGGATTGCTTATCATGTTGGTAAGGTTTAATTTATGTAAATATTAATCTCATAAGTATAGAACGATCGTAAAATACCGGGTCGTTACAGTACCTACCCGTTAAATAAATTTCGTCCCGAAATTTTAAAATTGTACCTATTTTGCGTTCTCGGGAAACAAATGTGGGTACTTTTGTTTCATCTGATCCTCTCGTTCCCATGTAAACTCGGGACCCCTTTGAGCATTCCAACGAACCTTAACGATTGGTATGTTGCTCTGCTTGAGTTGTTTAACTTCACGGTCCATGATTTCGACTGGTTCTTCTATGAATTGTAGTTTCTCGTCAACTTGGATTTCTTCAAGAGGAATGGTGAGGTCTTCCTTTGCAAGACACTTCTTAAGGTTTGAAACGTGAAATGTATTATGTACTCTGGTGAGTTGTTGTGGTAATTCGAGTCGATAAGCTACCGGTCCAATGCGTTCGATGATCTTGAACGGGCCTACATACCTTGGGTTCAGTTTACCTCTTTTTCCAAAACGTATTACACCTTTCCAAGGTGACACCTTTAACATAACCATGTCACCGATCTGAAACTCTAATGGTTTCTTTCGGACATCGGCGTAGCTCTTTTGGCGACTATGGGCTGTTTTCAATCTCTCCTTGATTTGCACTATCTTCTCAGTAGTTTCATGGATGATCTCGGGTCCAGTTAATTGTCGATCTCCTACTTCGTTCCAACAGATAGGGGATCTACACTTCCTTCCATACAGTGTTTCGAATGGTGCAGCTTTAATGCTCGCATGATAACTATTATTATACTAAAATTCTGCTAATGGTAGATTTTTATCCCATCCGTTTCCAAAATCGATCACACATGCCCTAAGCATGTCTTCAAGAGTCTGAATTGTTCTTTCACTCTGCCCGTCAGTTTGCGGATGATATGCGGTACTCATATCCAAACGAGTTCCTAGGGCTTCCTGTAGTGATTGCCAGAACTTTGATGTAAATCTACTATCACGATCGGATATAATGGAAATAGGTATTCCATGCCTTGAAACAATTTCCTTTATGTACAGTCATAATAGTTTCTCCATTCTATTCGTTTCCTTTATAGGCAAGAAATGTGCAGATTTGGTGAGTCGATCAACTATTACCCAAATGGTGTCATAACCCCAGGCAGTCTTAGGTAACTTTGTGATGAAATCCATGGTAACACCATCCCATTTCCATTCTGGGATTTCTGGTTGTTGAAGTAACCCTGACGGCTTCTAGTGTTCTGCTTTAACTTTAGAACAAGTTAAACATTCCCCAACATACGTTGCAACGTCTGTCTTTAAATTAGGCCACCAATAATGCGTCTTAAGATCTTGGTACATCTTTCTAACTCCAGGATGTATCGAGTATCTTGTCTTGTGCGCCTCATTCAATATCAACTTCCTTAATCCACCCAACTTCGGTACCCAAATACGGTTTGCAAAATATCGAATTCCGTCTTCCCGTATAACGAGTTGCTTCGCATACTTCTTCATTATTTCATTTCCAAGCTGACCTAGCAGCTCGACCCCAGCCAGGGGCTCTGCCCCTTGGACCCCGCCAGGGGTTGCAACCCCTTGGACCCCACTTATCGGCAGCGCTGCCCCCGAACCCCCGTCATAATCAAGATAAGTTCAAACAAGTGTGCACTCCACACTTTCCCAAACTTGTTCGATATTTATCAAGATTATTTTGGTTACAAATTAATCCCATTACACTTAAATCATATTGGTGACATAAATCACAACACATTATAGATTGTAAGTATATATGTCAAAGAACGTTACATATAGTTATCGTTTTGAAAACTTAAGTTAGTGGTCTCAAAGTATACTTATAACTCATTGTTCTTAGTTCACAATGAAATGTTAAACCATCCTTAAATCATGTTAAATATGTATAGATATGTACATATACATAATCGTATAATTATCGTGTGTTATATAGTTCGTGATATCATCGGTCAAATTGGACGGTCAAACGTTGTGTAAAACTTTTTTCAAAAATATAAGTCTCAACAGTTTGGATTGCTTATCATGTTGGTAAGGTTTAATTTATGTAAATATTAATCTCATAAGTATAGAACGATCGGAAAATTCCGGGTCGTTACAGTACCTACCCGTTAAATAAATTTCGTCCTGAAATTTTAAAATTGTACCTATTTTGCGTTCTCGGGAAACAAATGTGGGTACTTTTGTTTCATCTAATCCTCTCATTCCCAAGTAAACTCGGGACCCCTTCGAGCATTCCAACGAACCTTAACGATTGGTATGTTGCTCTGCTTGAGCTGTTTAACTTCACGGTCCATGATTTCGACTGGTTCTTCTATGAATTGTAGTTTCTCGTCGACTTGGATTTCTTCAACAGGAATGGTGAGGTCTTCCTTTGCAAGACACTTCTTAAGGTTTGAAACGTGAAATGTATTATGTACTCCGGTGAGTTGTTGTGGTAATTCGAGTCGATAAGCTACCGGTCCAATGTGAAATGTCCCGTTCTTATTGATTAAAAATGTTCCATATTAATTGATTTCGTTGCGAGGTTTTGACCTCTATATGAGACGTTTTTCAAAGACTGCATTCATTTTTAAAACAAACCATAACCTTTATTTCATAAATAAAGGTTTTAAAAAGATTTACGTAGATTATCATATAATGATAATCTAAAATATCCTGTTTACACACGACCATTACATAATGGTTTACAATACAAATATGTTACAATAAAATAAGTTTCTTGAATGCAGTTTTTACACAATATCATACAAGCATGGACTCCAAATCTCGTCCTTATTTAAGTATGCGACAGCGGAAGCTCTTAATAATCACCTGAGAGTAAACATGCTTAAAACGTCAACAAAATGTTGGTGAATTATAGGTTTAACCTATATATATCAAATCATAATAATAGACCACAAGATTTCATATTTCAATACACTGAAATGTCCCGTTCTTATTGATTAAAAACGTTCCATATTAATTGATTTCGTTGCGAGGTTTTGACCTCTATATGAGACGTTTTTCAAAGACTGCATTCATTTTTAAAACAAACCATAACCTTTATTTCATAAATAAAGGTTTAAAAAGCTTTACGTAGATTATCAAATAATGATAATCTAAAATATCCTGTTTACACACGACCATTACATAATGGTTTACAATACAAATATGTTACAACAAAATAAGTTTCTTGAATGCAGTTTTTACACAATATCATACAAGCATGGACTCCAAATCTCGTCCTTATTTAAGTATGCGACAGCGGAAGCTCTTAATAATCACTTGAGAATAAACATGCTTAAAACGTCAACAAAAATGTTGGTGAGTTATAGGTTTAACCTATATATATCAAATCATAATAATAGACCACAAGATTTCATATTTCAATACACATCCCATACATAGAGATAAAAATCATTCATATGGTAAACACCTGGTAACCGACATTAACAAGATGCATATATAAGAATATCCCCATCATTCCGGGACACCCTTCGGATATGATATAAATTTCGAAGTACTAAAGCATCCGGTACTTTGGATGGGGTTTGTTAGGCCCAATAGATCTATCTTTAGGATTCGCGTCAATTAGGGTGTCTGTTCCCTAATTCTTAGATTACCAGACTTAATAAAAAGGGGCATATTCGATTTCGATAATTCAACCATAGAATGCAGTTTCACGTACTTGTGTCTATTTTGTAAATCATTTATAAAACTTGCATGTATTCTCATCCCAAAAATATTAGATTTTAAAAGTGGGACTATAACTCACTTTCACAGATTTTTACTTCGTCGAGAAGTAAGACTTGGCCACTGTTGATTCACGAACCTATAACAATATATACATATATATTAAAGTATATTCAAAATATATTTACAACACTTTTAATATATTTTGATGTTTTAAGTTTATTAAGTCAGCTGTCCTCGTTAGTAACCTACAACTAGTTGTCCACAGTTAGATGTACAGAAATAAATCGATAAATATTATCTTGAATCAATCCACGACCCAGTGTATACGTATCTCAGTATTGATCACAACTCAAACTATATATATTTTGGAATCAACCTTAACCCTGTATAGCTAACTCCAACATTCACATATAGAGTGTCTATGGTTGTTCCGAAATATATATAGATGTGTCGACATGATAGGTCGAAACATTGTATACATGTATATGGTATCTCAAGATTACATAATATACAATACAAGTTGATTAAGTTATGGTTGGAATAGATTTGTTACCAATTTTCACGTAGCTAAAATGAGAAAAATTATCCAATCTTGTTTTACCCACAACTTCTTCATTTTAAATACGTTTTGAGTGAATCAAATTTCTATGGTTTCATATTGAACACTATTTTATGAATCTAAACAGAAAAAGTATAGGTTTATAGTCGGAAAAATAAGTTACAAGTCGTTTTTGTAAAGGTAGTCATTTCAGTCGAAAGAACGACGTCTAGATGACCATTTTAGAAAACATACTTCCACTTTGAGTTTAACCATAATTTTTGGATATAGTTTCATGTTCATAATAAAAATCATTTTCTCAGAATAACAACTTTTAAATCAAAGTTTATCATAGTTTTTAATTAACTAACCCAAAACAGCCCAAGGTGTTACTACGACGGCGTAAATCCGGTTTTACGGTGTTTTTCGTGTTTCCAGGTTTTAAATCATTAAGTTAGCATATCATATAGATATAGAACATGTGTTTAGTTAATTTTAAAAGTCAAGTTAGAAGGATTAACTTTTTTTTGCGAACAAGTTTAGAATTAACTAAACTATGTTCTAGTGATTACGAGTTTAAACATTCGAATAAGATAGTTATATATATATGAATCGAATGATGTTATGAACATCATTACTACCTCAAGTTTAGTAGGTAAACCTACTGGAAGTGACAAGAAATTATCTAGCTTCAAAGGATCTTGGATGGCTTGAAAGTTCTTGAAGTAGGATCATGACACAAAAACAAGTTCAAGTAAGATTTTTACTCGAATTAAGATAGTTTATAGTTATAGAAATTGAATCAAAGTTTGAATATGAATATTACCTTGAATAAGAAAGATAACCTACTGTATATAACAAAGGTTTCTTGATCTTAGATGATTACTTGGAATGGATTAGAAAGCTTGGAAGTAAATTAGTAAACTTGAAGGGATTTTTGAAGTGTTCTTGAAGTGTTCTTCCTATGATGATTATAGCTTGATTCTTGGAGTGATTTTTGATGAAGATGATGATTAACTACTGGAAAAATACGTTCATAATAGTGTGTGTGTGTGTTGAGAGAGAATTATAAAGAGAATTGGAAGTGAAATGGAGTGAATGATGAGTGGTAATTGGTGAGTGGTGAGTGGGGTTAAAAGAAGTTCTAGTTAGTTGACTAGCTCATGGTAGAAGTTAAAATTGATTATTCATACATGACATAATCAAGAGTGGAATCCCATGCTAGTTCCTATTGGTATATACCCATAGTAAGTACGTTTTGAAGCTGTGTATAATACGGGTAAGAATACGACTAGAATTCTTGATGAAAGAAAAGAATGGGAAAGTAACTGTAACCATTCTCGTTAAGTATGAGTGTTTTGATATATGTCTTGAAGTCTTCCAAAAGTATTTTAATACATCTAAATACACTACATGTATATACATTTTAACTGAGTCGTTAAGTCCTCGTTAGTCGTTACATGTAAGTGTTGTTTTGAAACCTTTAAGTTAACGATCTCAATTAATGTTGTTAACCCATTGTTTATTATATCTAATGAGATGTTAAATTATTATATTATCATGATATTATGATATATTAATATATCTTAATATGATATATATACATTTAAATGTCGTTACAACGATAATCGTTACATATATGTCTTGTTTCGAAATCCTTAATATACTTATGGAGATACTTAATTATCATAATCTCATGTTAACCATATGTATATCCATATATATATCGTCATGTCATTTTTACAAGTTTTAACGTTCGTGAATCGCCGGTCAACTTGGGTGGTCAATTGTCTATATGAAACATATTTCAATTAATCAAGTCTTAACAAGTTTGATTGCTTAACATGTTGGAAACATTTAATCACGTAAATATCAATCTCAATCAATATATATAAACATGGAAAAGTTCGGGTCACTACAGTACCTACCCGTTAAATAAATTTCGTCCCGAAATTTTAAGCTGTTGAAGGTGTTGACGAATCTTCTGGAAATAGATGCGGGTATTTCTTATTCATCTGATCTTCATGCTCCCAGGTGAACTCGGGTCCTCTACGAGCATTCCATTGAACCTTAACAATTGGTATCTTGTTTTGCTTAAGTCTTTTAACCTCACGATCCATTATTTCGACGGGTTCTTCGATGAATTGGAGTTTTTCGTTGATTTGGATTTCATCTAACGGAATAGTGAGATCTTCTTTAGCAAAACATTTCTTTAAATTCGAGACATGGAAAGTGTTATGTACAGCCGCGAGTTGTTGAGGTAACTCAAGTCGGTAAGCTACTGGTCCGACACGATCAATAATCTTGAATGGTCCAATATACCTTGGATTTAATTTCCCTCGTTTACCAAATCGAACAACGCCTTTCCAAGGTGCAACTTTAAGCATGACCATCTCTCCAATTTCAAATTCTATATCTTTTCTTTTAATGTCAGCGTAGCTCTTTTGTCGACTTTGGGCGGTTTTCAACCGTTGTTGAATTTGGATGATCTTCTCGATAGTTTCTTGTATAATCTCCGGACCTGTAATCTGTCTATCCCCCACTTCACTCCAACAAATCGGAGACCTGCACTTTCTACCATAAAATGCTTCAAACGGCGCCATCTCAATGCTTGAATGGTAGCTATTGTTGTAGGAAAATTCTGCTAACGGTAGATGTCGATCCCAACTGTTTCTGAAATCAATAACACATGCTCGTAGCATGTCTTCAAGCGTTTGTATCGTCCTTTCGCTCTGCCCATCAGTTTGTGGATGATAGGCAGTACTCATGTCTAGACGAGTTCCTAATGCTTGCTGTAATGTCTGCCAGAATCTTGAAATAAATCTGCCATCCCTATCAGAGATAATAGAGATTGGTATTCCATGTCTGGAGACGACTTCCTTCAAATACAGTCGTGCTAACTTCTCCATCTTGTCATCTTCTCTTATTGGCAGGAAGTGTGCTGATTTGGTGAGACGATCAACTATTACCCAAATAGTATCAAAACCACTTACAGTCCTTGGCAATTTAGTGATGAAATCCATGGTAATGTTTTCCCATTTCCATTCCGGGATTTCGGGTTGTTGAAGTAGACCTGATGGTTTCTGATGCTCAGCTTTGACCTTAGAACACGTCAAACATTCTCCTACGTATTTAGCAACATCGGCTTTCAAACCCGGCCACCAAAAATGTTTCTTGAGATCCTTGTACATCTTCCCCGTTCCAGGATGTATTGAGTATCTGGTTTTATGAGCTTCTCTAAGTACCATTTCTCTCCTATCTCCAAATTTTGGTACCCAAATCCTTTCAGCCCTATACCGGGTTCCGTCTTCCCTAATATTAAGATGCTGCTCCGATCCTTTGGGTATTTCATCCTTTAAATTTCCTTCTTTTAAAACTCCTTGTTGCGCCTCCTTTATTTGAGTAGTAAGGTTATTATGAATCATTATATTCATAGATTTTACTCGAATGGGTTCTCTGTCCTTTCTGCTCAAGGCATCGGCTACCACATTTGCCTTCCCCGGGTGGTAACGAATCTCAAAGTCGTAATCATTCAACAATTCAATCCACCTACGCTGCCTCATATTCAGTTGTTTCTGATTAAATATGTGTTGAAGACTTTTGTGGTCGGTATATATAATACTTTTGACCCCATATAAGTAGTGCCTCCAAGTCTTTAATGCAAAAACAACCACGCCTAATTCCAAATCATGCGTCGTATAATTTTGCTCGTGAATCTTCAATTGTCTAGACGCATAAGCAATCACCTTCGTTCGTTGCATTAATACACAACCGAGACCTTGCTTTGATGCGTCACAATAAATCACAAAATCATCATTCCCTTTAGGCAATGACAATATAGGTGCTGTAGTTAGCTTTTTCTTCAATAACTGAAACGCTTTCTCTTGTTCATCCTTCCATTCAAATTTCTTCCCTTTATGCGTTAATGCAGTCAAGGGTTTTGCTATTCTGGAAAAGTCTTGGATGAACCTTCTGTAGTAACCAGCTAGTCCTAAAAACTGGCGTATGTGTTTCGGAGTTTTCGGGGTTTCCCACTTTTCAATAGTTTCTATCTTTGCCGGATCCACCTTAATACCTTCTTTGTTCACTATGTGACCGAGGAATTGAACTTCTTCCAACCAAAATGCACACTTTGAAAACTTAGCGTACAATTCTTCCTTCCTCAATACTTCTAACACTTTTCTCAAATGTTCACCGTGTTCTTGGTCATTCTTTGAGTAAATAAGTATGTCATCAATGAAAACAATGACAAACTTGTCAAGGTATGGTCCACACACTCGGTTCATAAGGTCCATGAACACAGCTGGTGCATTAGTTAAACCAAACTGCATGACCATAAACTCTTAATGACCGTAACGTGTTCTGAAAGCAGTCTTTGGAATATCATCTTCTTTCACCCGCATTTGATGATACCCGGAACGTAAGTCAATCTTTGAATAAACAGACGAGCCTTGTAGTTGATCAAATAAGTCGATTATTCTCGGTAGTGGGTAGCGGTTCTTGATGGTAAGTTTGTTCAACTCTCGGTAGTCGATACACAACCTGAATGTACCATCTTTCTTCTTGACAAACAAAACAGGAGCTCCCCACGGTGATGTGCTTGGTCGAATGAAACCACGCTCTAAAAGTTCTTGTAATTGGCTTTGCAGTTCTTTCATCTCGCTGGGTGCGAGTCTGTAAGGAGCACGAGCTATTGGTGCAGCTCCTGGTACAAGATCTATTTGAAATTCAACGGATCGATGTGGGGGTAATCCCGGTAATTCTTTCGGAAATACATCGGGAAATTCTTTTGCGACGGGAACATCATTGATGCTCTTTTCTTCAGTTTGTACTTTCTTGACATGTGCTAGAACAGCATAGCAACCTTTTCTTATTAGTTTTTGTGCCTTCAAATTACTAATAAGATGTAGCTTCGTGTTTCCCTTTTCTCCGTACACCATTAAGGGTTTTCCTTTTTCTCGTATAATGCGAATTGCATTTTTGTAACAAACGATCTCTGCTTTCACTTCTTTCAACCAGTCCATACCGATTATCACATCAAAACTCCCTAACTCTACTGGTATCAAGTCAATCTTAAATGTTTCGCTAACCAGTTTAATTTCTCGATTCCGAAATATATTATCTGCTGAAATTAATTTACCATTTGCTAATTCGAGTAAAAATTTACTATCCAAAGGCGTCAATGGACAACTTAATTTAGCACAAAAATCTCTACTCATATAGCTTCTATCCGCACCCGAATCAAATAAAACGTAAGCAGATTTATTGTCAATAAGAATCGTACCCGTAACAAGCTCCGGGTCTTCCTGTGCCTCTGCCGCATTAATATTGAAAACTCTTCCGCGGCCTTGTCCATTCGTGTTCTCCTGGTTCGGGCAATTTCTAATAATGTGGCCCGGTTTTCCACATTTATAACAAACTTCATTGGCATAACTTGCTCCGACACTACTTGCTCCGCCATTACTCGTTCCGACACCATTTGTTCCTTTCGTTCTATTAACCCCTGGTCCGTAGACCTCACACTTCGCCACGCTATGACCATTTCTTTTACACTTGTTGCAAAATTTGGTGCAGAACCCCGAGTGATACTTTTCACACCTTTGGCATAGCTGCTTCTGATTGTTGTTGTTGTTGTTGTGGTTATTATTGTTGTTGGGATGATTGTTGTAGTTGCTGTTGTTGTTGTTGTTGTTGTTGTTGTTGTTGGGCCGTTTGTTGTAGTTGCGATTGATGTTGCGATTGTTGGGATAATTGTTGCGATTATTGTTGTAATCGCTGTTGTTGTTGTATTGGTGATTCTTATCACCGTTTTCCTCCCACTTTCTTTTGACTTGCTTCACATTGGCCTCTTCAGCAGTCTGTTCTTTAATTCTTTCTTCAATCTGGTTCACTAGTTTGTGAGCCATTCTACATGCTTGTTGTATGGAGGCGGGCTCGTGTGAACTTATATCTTCTTGGATTCTTTCCGGTAATCCTTTCACAAACGCGTCGATCTTCTCTTCCTCATCTTCGAATGCTCCCGAACACAATAGGCACAATTTTGTGAATCGTCTTTCGTACGTGGTAATATCAAATCCTTGGGTTCGTAACCCTCTAAGTTCTGTCTTGAGCTTATTGACCTCGGTTCTGGGACGGTACTTCTCGTTCATCAAGTGCTTGAATGCTGACCACGGTAGTGCGTACGCATCGTCTTGTCCCACTTGCTCTAGATAGGTATTCCACCATGTTAACGCAGAACCTGTGATGGTATGCGTAGCGTACTTTACTTTGTCCTCTTCAGTACACTTACTTATGGCAAACACCGATTCGACCTTCTCGGTCCACCGTTTCAATCCGATCAGTCCTTCGGTTCCATCAAATTCCAAAGGTTTGCAGGCAGTGAATTCTTTGTAGGTGCATCCTACACGATTTCCTGTACTGCTAGATCCAAGGTTATTGTTGGTATGTAGCGCAGCCTGTACTGCGGCTATGTTTGAAGCTAGAAAAGTACGGAATTCCTCTTCATTCATATTCACGGTGTGTCGAGTAGTCGGTGCCATTTCCTTCAAAATAGTCAAATGGAACAAGTTAATCATACAGAATATTAAGAGTAGTTAATAGTATTTCGTAGCATAATATGAACTCATTTATAAAAGCTTTTTCTTCATATTAGCGTTTTATAAGTTTAAATTCGGGTAGTACCTACCCGTTAAGTTCATACTTAGTAGCTAATATACAATTCAACTACTACAATTCTATATGAAAAACTGATTATAATAATATTTCGCGTTCAAACTTTTACACAATATTTTACAAACTTACAATACCGCTTATTTTACATATAGCATGAAATATAGCACAAAATAAATTTGATACAGGATGGTTGTGAAGATAATTCTAACTAGTACACAAGTCGTTCAGCAAAGGCAATAAAGACACGTAATTCATACGTCCAGAAACAAGTCATGCATTCTGGTTTTACTAGGATTACTTCTCATCCTTGGTCTTGTGGAACATAACCGTTATGGCCGTTGATAAGACAGCGTGTTGTAACGTCGTCAAAGGGACGAGGGTTACGTAATGTCCAACAGTCCCGTAACAATCTAAAAACCTCATTTCTTACCCCAATTATCGACTCCGTCACTTGTGGGAACGTTTTGTTTAATAGTTGTAGGCCGATGTTATTGTTCTCACTTTGGTGAGAAGCGAACATTACTAATCTGTAAGCATAACATGCTTCTTTATGTTGCATGTTAGCCGCTTTTTCTAAATCACGAAGTCCAATATTCGAATATATTGAGTCAAAATAATTTCTTAACCCATTGCGTAAAATAGCATTTGGGTTCCCCGCAATATATGCGTCAAAGTAAACACATCGTAACTTATGGATTTCCCAATGTGATATCCCCCATCTTTCGAACGAAAGCCTTTTATAAACCAAGGCATTCTTGGAACATTCTTCGAATGTCTTACAAACTGATCTCGCCTTAAATAGTTGTGCCGAAGAATTCTGACCGACTCTAGACAAGATTTCATCAATCATATCTCCGAGTAGGTCTCTTAAAATATTGGGTTGTCTATCCATTTTGTATTTTTATACTGTAAAATAGACAAGAGTTAGATTCATAAAAAAAATACTTATTAATACAAGCAATTTTTACATATATCATAAAGCATAAGCACACTATATTACATATATTACACCATACGAATACAACTATCTTATTCCGACTCGCTTGTTTCTTCTTCTTCAGTTTTGGTTCGTTTTGCCAAGTTTCTAGGGATATATGATGTTCCCCTAATACGAGCCGTCGTTATCCACATTGGTTTAGAAAAACCTGGTGGTTTAGAGGTTCCCGGGTCATTATTACAACTTAAGGACTTCGGGGGTTGACGATACATATAAAGTTCATCGGGGTTGGAATTAGATTTCTCTATTTTTATGCCCTTTCCCTTATTATTTTCTTTTGCCTTTTTAAATTCAGTTGGGGTAATTTCTATAACATCATCGGAATTCTCGTCGGAATCCGATTCATCGGAGAATTGGTAATCCTCCTAATATTTTTCTTCCTTGGCGGAAACACCATTGACCATAATTAACCTTGGTCGGTTGGTTGAGGATTTTCTTTTACTTAGCCGTTTTATTATTTCCCCCACCGGTTCTATTTCTTCATCCGGTTCCGATTCTTCTTCCGGTTCCGATTCTTCTTCCGGTTCCGACTCTTCTTCCGGTTCCTCTTCGGGAACTTGTGAATCAGTCCACGAATCATTCCAATTTACATTTGACTCTTCATTATTATTAGGTGAGTCAATGGGACTTGTTCTAGAGGTAGACATCTATCACATAATATCAAACGCGTTAAGAGATTAATATATCACATAATATTCACATGTTAAAAATATATAGTTTCCAACAAAATTTGTTAAGCAATCATTTTTCAAGTAAACACGGTCGAAGTCCAGATTCAGTAATGCATCCTAACAAACTCGATAAGACACACTAATGCAAAATTCTGGTTCTCTAAGACCAACGCTCTGATACCAACTGAAATGTCCCGTTCTTATTGATTAAAAACGTTCCATATTAATTGATTTCGTTGCGAGGTTTTGACCTCTATATGAGACGTTTTTCAAAGACTGCATTCATTTTTAAAACAAACCATAACCTTTATTTCATAAATAAAGGTTTAAAAAGCTTTACGTAGATTATCAAATAATGATAATCTAAAATATCCTGTTTACACACGACCATTACATAATGATTTACAATACAAATATTTACAACAAAATAAGTTTCTTGAATGCAGTTTTTACACAATATCATACAAGCATGGACTCCAAATCTCGTCCTTATTTAAGTATGCGACAGCGGAAGCTCTTAATAATCACCTGAGAATAAACATGCTTAAAACGTCAACAAAAATGTTGGTGAGTTATAGGTTTAACCTATATATATCAAATCATAATAATAGACCACAAGATTTCATATTTCAATACACATCCCATACATAGAGATAAAAATCATTCATATGGTGAACACCTGGTAACCGACATTAACAAGATGCATATATAAGAATATCCCCATCATTCCGGGACACCCTTCGGATATGATATAAATTTCGAAGTACCAAAGCATCCGGTACTTTGGATGGGGTTTGTTAGGCCTAATAGATCTATCTTTAGGATTCGCGTCAATTAGGGTGTCTGTTCCCTAATTCTTAGATTACCAGACTTAATAAAAAGGGGCATATTCGATTTCGATAATTCAACCATAGAATGTAGTTTCACGTGCTTGTGTCTATTTTGTAAATCATTTATAAAACTTGCATGTATTCTCATCCCAAAAATATTAGATTTTAAAAGTGGGACTATAACTCACTTTCACAGATTTTTACTTCGTCGAGAAGTAAGACTTGGCCACTGTTGATTCACGAACCTATAACAATATATACATATATATTAAAGTATGTCCAAAATATATTTACAACACTTTTAATATATTTTGATGTTTTAAGTTTATTAAGTCAGCTATCCTCGTTAGTAACCTACAACTAGTTGTCCACAGTTAGATGTACAGAAATAAATCGATAAATATTATCTTGAATCAATCCACGACCCAGTGTATACGTATCTCAGTATTGATCACAACTCAAACTATATATTTTTTGAAATCAACCTCAACCCTGTATAGCTAACTCCAACATTCACATATAGAGTGTCTATGGTTGTTCCGAAATATATATAGATGTGTCGACATGATAGGTCGAAACATTGTATACATGTCTATGGTATCTCAAGATTACATAATATACAATACAAGTTGATTAAGTTATGGTTGGAATAGATTTGTTACCAATTTTCACGTAGCTAAAATGAGAAAAATTATCCAATCTTGTTTTACCCATAACTTCTTCATTTTAAATCCGTTTTGAGTGAATCAAATTGCTATGGTTTCATATTGAACTCTATTTTATGAATCTAAACAGAAAAAGTATAGGTTTATAGTCAGAAAAATAAGTTACAAGTCGTTTTTGTAAAGGTAGTCATTTCAGTCGAAAGAACGACGTCTAGATGACCATTTTAGAAAACATACTTCCACTTTTAGTTTAACCATAATTTTTGGATATAGTTTCATGTTCATAATAGAAATCATTTTCTCAGAATAACAACTTTTAAATCAAAGTTTATCATAGTTTTTAATTAACTAACCCAAAACAGCCCGCGGTGTTACTACGACGGCGTAAATCCGGTTTTACGGTGTTTTTCGTGTTTCCAGGTTTTTAATCATTAAGTTAGCATATCATATAGATATAGAACATGTGTTTAGTTAATTTTAAAAGTCAAGTTAGAAGGATTAACTTTTGTTTGCGAACAAGTTTAGAATTAACTAAACTATGTTCTAGTGATTACGAGTTTAAACCTTCGAATAAGATAGTTATATATATATATGAATCGAATGATGTTATGAACATCATTACTACCTCAAGTTTAGTAGGTAAACCTACTAGAAGTGACAAGAAATGATCTAGCTTCAAAGGATCTTGGATGGCTTGAAAGTTCTTGAAGTAGGACCATGACACAAAAACAAGTTCAAGTAAGATTTTTACTCGAATTAAGATAGTTTATAGTTATAGAAATTGAATCAAAGTTTGAATATGAATATTACCTTGAATAAGAAAGATAACCTACTGTATATAACAAAGGTTTCTTGATCTTAGATGATTACTTGGAATGGATTAGAAAGCTTGGAAGTAAATTAGTAAACTTGAAGGGATTTTTGAAGTGTTCTTGAAGTGTTCTTCCTATGATGATTATAGCTTGATTCTTGGAGTGATTTTTGATGAAGATGATGATTGACTACTGGAAAAATACGTTCATAATAGTGTGTGTGTGTGTGTTGAGAGAGAATTATAAAGAGAATTGGAAGTGAAATGGAGTGAATGATGAGTGGTAATTGGTGAGTGGTGAGTGGGGTTAAAAGGAGTTCTAGTTAGTTGACTAGCTCATGGTAGAAGTTAAAATTGATTAGTCATACATGACATAATTAAGAGTGGAATCCCATGCTAGTTCCTATTGGTATATACCCATAGTAAGTACGTTTTGAAGCTGTGTATAATACGGGTAAGAATACGACTAGAATTCTTGATGAAAGAAAAGAATGGGAAAGTAACTGTAACCATTCTCGTTAAGTATGAGTGTTTTGATATATGTCTTGAAGTATTCCAAAAGTATTTTAATACATCTAAATACACTACATGTATATACATTTTAACTGAGTCGTTAAGTCATCGTTAGTCGTTACATGTAAGTGTTGTTTTGAAACCTTTAAGTTAACGATCTCAATTAATGTTGTTAACCCATTGTTTATTATATCTAATGAGATGTTAAATTATTATATTATCATGATATTATGATATATTAATATATCTTAATATGATATATATACATTTAAATGTCGTTACATCGATAATCGTTACATATATGTCTCGTTTCGAAATCCTTAAGTTAGTAGTCTTGTTTATATGTATATAACTCATTGTTAATATACTTATGGAGATACTTACTTATCATAATCTCATGTTAACCATATGTATATCCATATATATATCGTCATGTCATTTTTACAAGTTTTAACGTTCGTGAATCGCCGGTCAACTTGGGTGGTCAATTGTCTATATGAAACATATTTCAATTAATCAAGTCTTAACAAGTTTGATTGCTTAACATGTTGGAAACATTTAATCATGTAAATATCAATCTCAATCAATATATATAAACATGGAAAAGTTCGGGTCACTACATACACATCCCATACATAGAGATAAAAATCATTCATATGGTGAACACCTGGTAACCGACATTAACAAGATGCATATATAAGAATATCCCCATCATTCCGGGACACCCTTCGGATATGATATAAATTTCGAAGTACTAAAGCATTCGGTACTTTGGATGGGGCTTGTTGGGCCCAATAGATCTATCTTTAGGATTCGCGTCAATTAGGGTGTTTGTTCCCTAATTCTTAGATTAGCAGACTTAATAAAAAGGGGCATATTCGATTTCGATAATTCAACCATAGAATTTAGTTTCACGTACTTGTGTTTATTTTGTAAATCATTTATAAAACCTGCATGTATTCTCATCCCAAAAATATTAGATTTTAAAAGTGGGACTATAACTCACTTTCACAGATTTTTACTTCGTCGGGAAGTAAGACTTGGCCACTGGTTGATTCACGAACCTATAAAAATATATACATATATATCAAAGTATGTTCAAAATATATTTACAACACTTTTAATATATTTTGATGTTTTAAGTTTATTAAGTCAGCTGTCCTCGTTAGTAACCTACAACTAGTTGTCCACAGTTAGATGTACAGAAATAAATCGATAAATATTATCTTGAATCAATCCATGACCCAGTGTATACGTATCTCAGTATTGATCACAACTCAAACTATATATATTTTGGAATCAATCTCAACCCTGTATAGCTAACTCCAACATTCACATATAGAGTGTCTATGGTTGTTCTGAAATATATATAGATGTGTAGACATGATAGGTCGAAACATTGTATACGTGTCTATGGTATCTCAAGATTACATAATATACAATACAAGTTGATTAAGTTATGGTTGGAATAGATTTGTTACCAATTTTCACGTAGCTAAAATGAGAAAAATTATCCAATCTTGTTTTACCCATAACTTCTTCATTTTAAATCTGTTTTAGTGAATCAAATTGCTATGGTTTCATATTGAACTCTATTTTATGAATCTAAACAGAAAAAATATAGGTTTATAGTCGGAAAAATAAGTTACAAGCCGTTTTTGTAAAGGTAGTCATTTCAGTCGAAAGAACGACGTCTAGATGACCATTTTAGAAAACATACTTCCACTTTGAGTTTAACCATAATTTTTTGGATATAGTTTCATGTTCATAATAAAAATCATTTTCTCAGAATAACAACTTTTAAATCAAAGTTTATCATATTTTTTAATTAACTAACCCAAAGCAGCCAGCGGTGTTACTACGACGGCGTAAATCCGGTTTTACGGTGTTTTTCGTGTTTCCAGGTTTTAAATCATTAAGTTAGCATATCATATAGATATAGAACATGTGTTTATTTGATTTTAAAAGTCAAGTTAGAAGGATTAACTTTTGTTTGCGAACAAGTTTAGAATTAACTAAACTATGTTCTAGTGATTACAAGTTTAAACCTTTGAATAAGATAGCTTTATATATATGAATTGAATGATGTTATGAACATCATTACTACCTTAAGTTCCTTGGATAAACCTACTGGAAAAGAGAAAAATGGATCTAGCTTCAACGGATCCTTGGATGGCTCGAAGTTCTTGAAGCAGAATCATGACACGAAAACAAGTTCAAGTAAGATCATCACTTGAAATAAGATTGTTATAGTTATAGAAATTGAACCAAAGTTTGAATATGATTATTACCTTGTATTAGAATGATAACCTACTGTAAGAAACAAAGATTTCTTGAGGTTGGATGATCACCTTACAAGATTGGAAGTGAGCTAGCAAACTTGAAAGTATTCTTGATTTTATGTAACTAGAACTTGTAAAATATATGAAGAATACTTAGAACTTGAAGATAGAACTTGAGAGAGATCAATTAGATGAAGAAAATTGAAGAATGAAAGTGTTTGTAGGTGTTTTTGGTCGTTGGTGTATGGATTAGATATAAAGGATATGTAATTTTGTTTTCATGTAAATAAGTCATGAATGATTACTCATATTTTTGTAATTTTATGAGATATTTCATGCTAGTTGCCAAATGATGGTTCCCACATGTGTTAGGTGACTCACATGGGCTGCTAAGAGCTGATCATTGGAGTGTATATACCAATAGTACATACATCTAAAAGCTGTGTATTGTACGAGTACGAATACGGGTGCATACGAGTAGAATTGTTGATGAAACTGAACGAGGATGTAATTGTAAGCATTTTTGTTAAGTAGAAGTATTTTGATAAGTGTATTGAAGTCTTTCAAAAGTGTATAAATATATATTAAAACACTACATGTATATACATTTTAACTGAGTCGTTAAGTCATCGTTAGTCGTTACATGTAAGTGTTGTTTTGAAACCATTAGGTTAACGATCTTGTTAAATGTTGTTAACCCAATGTTTATAATATCAAATGAGATTTTAAATTATTATATTATCATGATATTATCATGTATGAATATCTCTTAATATGATATATATACATTAAATGTCTTTACAACGATAATCGTTACATATATGTCTCGTTTAAAAATCATTAAGTTAGTAGTCTTGTTTTTACATATGTAGTTCATTGTTAATATACTTAATGATATGTTTACTTATCATAGTATCATGTTAACTATATATATATATATATATATATATATATATATATATATATATATATATATATATATATATATATATATATATATATATATATATATATATATATCCATATATATGTCATCATATAGTTTTTACAAGTTTTAACGTTCGTGAATCACCGGTCAACTTGGGTGGTCAATTGTCTATATGAAACATATTTCAATTAATCAAGTTTTAACAAGTTTGATTGCTTAACATGTTGGAAACATTTAATCATGTAAATATCAATCTCAATTAATATATATAAACATGGAAAAGTTCGGGTCACTACAGTACCTACCCGTTAAATAAATTTCGTCCCGAAATTTTAAGCTGTTGAAGGTGTTGGCGAATCTTCTGGAAATAGATGCGGGTATTTCTTCTTCATCTGATCTTCACGCTCCCAGGTGAACTCGGGTCCTCTACGAGCATTCCATCGAACCTTAACAATTGGTATCTTGTTTTGCTTAAGTCTTTTAACCTCACGATCCATTATTTCGACGGGTTCTTCGATGAATTGAAGTTTTTCGTTGATTTGGATTTCATCTAACGGAATAGTGAGATCTTCTTTAACAAAACATTTCTTCAAATTCGAGACGTGGAAAGTGTTATGTACAGCCGCGAGTTGTTGAGGTAACCCAAGTCGGTAAGCTACTGGTCCGACACGATCAATAATCTTGAATGGTCCAATATACCTTGGATTTAATTTCCCTCGTTTACCAAATCGAACAACGCCTTTCCAAGGTGCAACTTTAAGCATCACCATCTCTCCAATTTCAAATTCTATATCTTTTCTTTTAATGTCAGCGTAGCTCTTTTGTCGACTTTGGGCGGTTTTCAACCGTTGTTGAATTTGGATGATCTTCTCGGTAGTTTCTTGTATAATCTCCGGACCCGTAATCTGTCTATCCCCCACTTCACTCCAACAAATCGGAGACCTGCACTTTCTACCATAAAGTGCTTCAAACGGCGCCTTCTCAATGCTTGAATGGTAGCTGTTGTTATAGAAAAATTCTGCTAACGGTAGATGTCGATCCCAACTGTTTCCGAAATCAATAACACATGCTCGTAGCATGTCTTCAAGCGTTTGTATCGTCCTTTCGCTCTGCCCATCAGTTTGTGGATGATAGGCAGTACTCATGTCTAGACGAGTTCCTAATGCTTGCTGTAATGTCTGCCAGATTCTTGAAATAAATCTGCCATCCCTATCAGAGATAATAGAGATTGGTATTCCATGTCTGGAGATGACTTCCTTCAAATACAGTCGTGCTAACTTCTCCATCTTGTCATCTTCTCTTATTGGCAGGAAGTGTGCTGATTTGGTGAGACGATCAACTATTACCCAAATAGTATCAAAACCACTTGCAGTCCTTGGCAATTTAGTGATGAAATCCATGGTAATGTTTTCCCATTTCCATTCCGGGATTTCGGGTTGTTGAAGTAGACCTGATGGTTTCTGATGCTCAGCTTTGACCTTAGAACACGTCAAACATTCTCCTACATATTTAGCAACATCGGCTTTCATACCCGACCACCAAAAATGTTTCTTGAGATCCTTGTACATCTTCCCCGTTCCAGGATGTATTGAGTATCTGGTTTTATGAGCTTCTCTAAGTACCATTTCTCTCATATCTCCAAATTTTGGTACCCAAATCCTTTCAGCCCTATACCGGGTTCCGTCTTCCCGAATATTAAGATGCTTCTCCGATCCTTTGGGTATTTCATCCTTTAAATTTCCCTCTTTTAAAACTCCTTGTTGCGCCTCCTTTATTTGAGTAGTAAGGTTATTATGAATCATTATATTCATAGATTTTACTCGAATGGGTTCTCTGTCCTTCCTGCTCAAGGCATCGGCTACCACATTTGCCTTCCCCGGGTGGTAACGAATCTCAAAGTCGTAATCATTCAATAATTCAATCCACCTACGCTGCCTCATATTCAGTTGTTTCTGATTAAATATGTGTTGAAGACTTTTGTGGTCGGTATATATAATACTTTTGACCCCATATAAGTAGTGCCTCCAAGTCTTTAATGCAAAAACAACCGCGCCTAATTCCAAATCATGCGTCGTATAATTTTGTTCGTGAATCTTCAATTGTCTAGACGCATAAGCAATCACCTTCGTTCGTTGCATTAATACACAACCAAGACCTTTCTTTGATGCGTCACAATAAATCACAAAATCATCATTCCCTTCAGGCAATGACAATATAGGTGCCGTAGTTAGCTTTTTCTTCAATAACTGAAACGCTTTCTCTTGTTCATCATTCCATTCAAATTTCTTCCCTTTATGCGTTAATGCAGTCAAGGGTTTTGCTATTCTGGAAAAGTCTTGGATGAACCTTCTGTAGTAACCAGCTAGTCCTAAAAACTGGCGTATGTGTTTCGGAGTTTTCGGGGTTTCCCACTTTTCAACAGTTTCTATCTTTGCCGGATCCACCTTAATACCTTCTTTGTTCACTATGTGACCGAGGAATTGAACTTCTTCCAACCAAAATGCACACTTTGAAACTTAGCGTACAATTCTTCCTTCATCAATACTTCTAACACCTTTCTCAAATGTTCACCGTGTTCTTGGTCATTCTTTGAGTAAATAAGTATGTCATCAATGAAAACAATGACAAACTTGTCAAGGTATGGTCCACACACTCGGTTCATAAGGTCCATGAACACAGCTGGTGCATTAGTTAAACCAAACGGCATGACCATAAACTCGTAATGACCGTAACGTGTTCTGAAAGCAGTCTTTGGAATATCATCTTCTTTCACCCGCATTTGATGATACCCGGAACGTAAGTCAATCTTTGAATAAACAGACGAGCCTTGTAGTTGATCAAATAAGTCGTCGATTCTCGGTAGTGGGTAGCGGTTCTTGATGGTAAGTTTGTTCAACTCTCGGTAGTCGATACACAACCTGAATGTACCATCTTTCTTCTTGACAAACAAAACAGGAGCTCCCCAAGGTGATGTGCTTGGTCGAATGAAACCACGCTCTAAAAGTTCCTGGAATTGGCTTTGCAGTTCTTTCATCTCGCTGGGTGCGAGTCTGTAAGGAGCACGAGCTATTGGTGCAGCTCCTGGTACAAGATCTATTTGAAATTCAATGGATCGATGTGGGGGTAATCCTGGTAATTCTTTCGGAAATACATCGGGAAATTCTTTTGCAATGGGAACATCATTGATGCTCTTTTCTTCAGTTTGTACTTTCTCGACGTGTGCTAGAACAGCATAGCAACCTTTTCTTATTAGTTTTTGTGCCTTCAAATTACTAATAAGATGTTGCTTCGTGTTGCCCTTTTCTCCATACACCATTAAGGGTTTTCCTTTTTCTCGTATAATGCGAATTGCATTTTTGTAACAAACGATCTCTGCTTTCACTTCTTTCAACCAGTCCATACCGATTATCACATCAAAACTCCCTAACTCTACTGGTATCAAATCAATCTTAAATTTTTCGCTAACCAGTTTAATTTCTCGATTCCGACATATATTATCTGCTGAAATTAATTTACCATTTGCTAATTCGAGTAAAAATTTACTATCCAAAGGCGTCAATGGACAACTTAATTTAGCACAAAAATCTCTACCCATATAGCTTCTATCCGCACCCGAATCAAATAAAACGTAAGCAGATTTATTGTCAATAAGAAACATACCCGTAACAAGCTCTGGGTCCTCCTGTGCCTCTGCTGCATTAATATTGAAAACTCTTCCGCGGCCTTGTCCATTCGTGTTCTCCTGGTTCGGGCAATTTCTAATAATGTGGCCCGGTTTTCCACATTTATAACAAACTACATTGGCATAACTTGCTCCGACACTACTTGCTCCGCCATTACTCGTTCCAACACCATTTGTTCCTTTCGTTCTATTAACCCCAGGTCCGAAGACCTCACACTTCGCCGCGCTATGACCATTTCTTTTACACTTGTTGCAAAATTTGGTGCAGAACCCCGAGTGATACTTTTCACACCTTTGGCATAGCTGCTTCTGATTGTTGTTGTTGTTGCGGTTATTATTGTTGTTGGGATGATTGTTGTAGTTGCTGTTGTTGTTGTTGTTGTTGTTGTTGTTGTTGTTGTTGGGCCGTTTGTTGTAGTTGCGGCGATTGTTGGGATAATTGTTGCGATTATTGTTGTAATTGCTGTTGTTGTTGTATTGGTGATTCTTATCACCGTTTTCCTCCCACTTTCTTTTGACTTGCTTCACATTGGCCTCTTCAGCAGTCTGCTCTTTAATTCTTTCTTCAATCTGGTTCACTAGTTTGTGAGCCATTCTACATGCCTGTTGTATGGAGGCAGGCTCGTGTGAACTTATATCTTCTTGGATTCTTTCCGGTAATCCTTTCACAAACGCGTCGATCTTCTCTTCCTCATCTTCGAATGCTCCCGGACACAATAGGCACAATTCTGTGAATCGTCTTTCGTACGTGGTAATATCAAATCCTTGGGTTCGTAACCCTCTAAGTTCTGTCTTGAGCTTATTGACCTCGGTTCTGGGACGGTACTTCTCGTTCATCAAGTGCTTGAATGCTGACCACGGTAGTGCGTACGCATCGTCTTGTCCCACTTGCTCTAGATAGGTATTCCACCATGTTAACGCAGAACCTGTGAAGGTATGCGTAGCGTACTTCACTTTGTCCTCTTCAGTACACTTACTTATGGCAAACACCGATTCGACCTTCTCGGTCCACCGTTTCAATCCGATCGGTCCTTCGGTTCCATCAAATTCCAAAGGTTTGCAGGCAGTGAATTCTTTGTAGGTGCATCCTACACGATTTCCTGTACTGCTAGATCCAATGTTATTGTTGGTATGTAGCGCAGCCTGTACTGCGGCTATGTTTGAAGCTAGAAAAGTACGGAATTCCTCTTCATTCATATTCACGGTGTGTCGAGTAGTCGGTGCCATTTCCTTCAAAATAGTCAAATGGAACAAGTTATTCATACAGAATATTAAGAGTAGTTAATAGTATTTCGTAGCATAATATGAACTCATTTATAAAAGCTTTTTCTTCATATTAGCGTTTTATAAGTTTAAATTCGGGTAGTACCTACCCGTTAAGTTCATACTTAGTAGCTAATATACAATTCAACTACTACAATTCTATATGAAAAACTGATTATAATAATATTTCGCGTTCAAACTTTTACACAATATTTTACAAACTTACAATACCGCTTATTTTACATATAGCATGAAATATAGCACACAATAAATTTGATACAAGATGGTTGTGAAGATAATTCTAGCTAGTACACAAGTCGTTCAGCAAAGGCAATAAAGACACGTAATTCATACGTCCAGAAACAAGTCATGCATTCTGGTTTTACTAGGATTACTTCCCATCCTTGGTCTTGTGGAACATAACCGTTATGTCCGTTGATAATACAGCGTGTTGTAACGTCGTCAAAGGGACGAGGGTTACGTAATGTCCAACAGTCCCGTAACAATCTAAAAACCTCATTTCTTACCCCAATTACCGACTCCGTCACTTGTGGGAACGTTTTGTTTAATAGTTGTAGCCCGATGTTCTTGTTCTCACTTTGGTGAGAAGCGAACATTACTAATCCGTAAGCATAACATGCTTCTTTATGTTGCATGTTAGCTGCTTTTTCTAAATCACGAAGTCCAATATTCGGATATATTGAGTCAAAATAATTTCTTAACCCATTGCGTAAAATAGCATTTGGATTCCCCGCAATATATGCGTCAAAGTAAACACATCGTAACTTATGGATTTCCCAATGTGAAGTCCAATATTCGGATATAGGCATTCTTGGAACGTTCTTCGAATGTCTTACAAACTGATCTCGCCTTAAATAGTTGTGCCGAAGAATTCTGACCGACTCTAGACAAGATTTCATCAATCATGTCTCCGGGTAGGTCTCTTAAAATATTGGGTTGTCTATCCATTTTGTGTTTTTATACTGTAAAATAGACAAGAGTTAGATTCATAAAAAAAATACTTATTAATACAAGCAATTTTTACATATATCATAAAGCATAAGCACACTATATTACATATATTACACCACACGAATACAACTATCTTATTCCGACTCGCTTGTTTCTTCTTCTTCGGTTTTGGTTCGTTTTGCCAAGTTTCTAGGGATATATGATGTTCCCCTAATACGAGCCGTCGTTTTCCACATTGGTTTAGAAAAACCTGGTGGTTTAGAGGTTCCCGGGTCATTGTTACAACTTAAGGACTTCGGGGGTTGACGATACATATAAAGTTCATCGGGGTTGGAATTAGATTTCTCTATTTTTATGCCCTTTCCCTTATTATTTTCTTTTGCCTTTTTAAATTCAGTTGGGGTAATTTCTATAACATCATCGGAATTCTCGTCCGAATCCGATTCATCGGAGAATAGGTAATCCTCCCAATATTTTGCTTTCTTGGTGGAAACACCATTGACCATAATTAACCTTGGTCTGTTGGTTGAGGATTTTCTTTTACTTAACCATTTTATTATTTCCCCCACCGGTTCTATTTCTTCATCCGGTTCCGATTCTTCTTCCGGTTTCGATTCTTCTTCCGGTTCCGACTCTTCTTCCGGTTCCTCTTCGGGAACTTGTGAATCAGTCCACAAATCATTCCAATTTACATTTGACTCTTCATTATTATTAGGTGAGTCAATGGGACTTGTTCTAGAGGTAGACATCTATCACATAATATCAAACGCGTTAAGAGATTAATATATCACATAATATTCACATGTTAAAAATATATAGTTTCCAACAAAATTTGTTAAGCAATCATTTTTCAAGTAAACACGGTCGAAGTCCAGACTCACTAATGCATCGTAACAAACTCGATAAGACACACTAATGCAAAATTCTAGTTCTCTAAGACCAACGCTCGAATACCAACTGAAATGTCCCGTTCTTATTGATTAAAAACGTTCCATATTAATTGATTTCGTTGCGAGGTTTTGACCTCTATATGAGACGTTTTTCAAACACTGCATTCATTTTAAAAACAAACCATAACCTTTATTTCATAGGTAAAGGTTTTAAAAAGCTTTACGTAGATTATCATATAATGATAATCTAAAATATCCTGTTTACACACGACCATTACATAATGGTTTACAATACAAATATGTTACAACAAAATAAGTTTCTTGAATGCAGTTTTTACACAATATCATACAAGCATGGACTCCAAATCTCGTCCTTATTTAAGTATGCGACAGCGGAAGCTCTTAATAATCACCTGAGAATAAACATGCTTAAAACGTCAACAAAATGTTGGTGAATTATAGGTTTAACCTATATATATCAAATCATAATAATAGACCACAAGATTTCATATTTCAATACACATCCCATACATAGAGATAAAAATCATTCATATGGTGAACACCTGGTAACCGACATTAACAAGATGCATATATAAGAATATCCCCATCATTCCGGGACACCCTTCGGATATGATATAAATTTCGAAGTACTAAAGCATCCGGTACTTTGGATGGGGCTTGTTGGGCCCAATAGATCTATCTTTAGGATTCGCGTCAATTAGGGTGTCTGTTCCCTAATTCTTAGATTACCAGACTTAATAAAAAGGGGCATATTCGATTTCGATAATTCAACCATAGAATTTAGTTTCACGTACTTGTGTCTATTTTGTAAATCATTTATAAAACCTGCATGTATTCTCATCCCAAAAATATTAGATTTTAAAAGTGGGACTATAACTCACTTTCACAGATTTTTACTTCGTCGGGAAGTAAAACTTGGCCACTGGTTGATTTACGAACCTATAACAATATATACATATATATCAAAGTATGTTCAAAATATATTTACAACACTTTTAATATATTTTGATGTTTTAAGTTTATTAAGTCAGCTGTCCTCGTTAGTAACCTACAACTAGTTGTCCACGGTTAGATGTACAGAAATAAATCGATAAATATTATCTTGAATCAATCCACGACCCAATGTATACATATCTCAGTATTGATCACAACTCAAACTATATATATTTTGGAATCAACCTCAACCCTGTATAGCTAACTCCAACATTCACATATAGAGTGTCTATGGTTGTTTCGAAATATATATAGATGTGTCGACATGATAGGTTGAAACATTGTATACGTGTCTATGGTATCTCAAGATTACATAATATACAATACAAGTTGATTAAGTTATGGTGGGAATAGATTTGTTACCAATTTTCACGTAGCTAAAATGAGAAAAATTATCCAATCTTGTTTTACCCATAACTTCTTCATTTTAAATCCGTTTTGAGTGAATCAAATTGCTATGGTTTCATATTGAACTCTATTTTATGAATCTAAACAGAAAAAGTATAGGTTTATAGTCGGAAAAATAAGTTACAAGTCGTTTTTGTAAAGGTAGTCATTTCAGTCGAAAGAACGACGTCTAGATGACCATTTTAGAAAACATACTTCCACTTTGAGTTTAACCATAATTTTTGGATATAGTTTCATGTTCATAATAAAAATCATTTTCTCAGAATAACAACTTTTAAATCAAAGTTTATCATATTTTTTAATTAACTAACCCAAAACAGCCCGCGGTGTTACTACGACGGCGTAAATCCGGTTTTACGGTGTTTTTCGTGTTTCCAGGTTTTAAATCATTAAGTTAGCATATCATATAGATATAGAACATGTGTTTAGTTGATTTTAAAAGTCAAGTTAGAAGGATTAACTTTTTTTTGCGAACAAGTTTAGAATTAACTAAACTATGTTCTAGTGATTACATGTTTAAACCTTTGAATAAGATAGCTTTATATATATGAATCGAATGATGTTATGAACATCATTACTACCTTAAGTTCCTTGGATAAACCTACTGGAAAAGAGAAAAATGGATCTAGCTTCAACGGATCCTTGGATGGCTCGAAGTTCTTGAAGCAGAATCATGACACGAAAACAAGTTCAAGTAAGATCATCACTTGAAATAAGATTGTTATAGTTATAGAAATTGAACCAAAGTTTGAATATGATTATTACCTTGTATTAGAATGATAACCTACTATAAGAAACAAAGATTTCTTGAGGTTGGATGATCACCTTACAAGATTGGAAGTGAGCTAGCAAACTTGAAAGTATTCTTGATTTTATGTAACTAGAACTTGTAAAATATATGAAGAACACTTAGAACTTGAAGATAGAACTTGAGAGAGATCAATTAGATGAAGAAAATTGAAGAATGAAAGTGTTTGTAGGTTTTTTTGGTCGTTGGTGTATGGATTAGATATAAAGGATATGTAATTTTGTTTTCATGTAAATAAGTCATGAATGATTACTCATATTTTTGTAATTTTATGAGATATTTCATGCTAGTTGCCAAATGATGGTTCCCACATGTGTTAGGTGACTCACATGGGCTGCTAAGAGCTGATCATTGGAGTGTATATACCAATAGTACATACATCTAAAAGCTGTGTATTGTACGAGTACGAATATGGGTGCATACGAGTAGAATTGTTGATGAAACTGAACGAGGATGTAATTGTAAGCATTTTTGTTAAGTAGAAGTATTTTGATAAGTGTATTGAAGTCTTTAAAAAGTGTATAAATACATATTAAAACACTACATGTATATACATTTTAACTGAGTCGTTAAGTCATCGTTAGTCGTTACATGTAAGTGTTGTTTTGAAACCTTTAGGTTAACGATCTTGTTAAATGTTGTTAACCCAATGTTTATAATATCAAATGAGATTTTAAATTATTATATTATCATGATATTATCATGTATGAATATCTCTTAATATGATATATATACATTAAATGTCTTTACAACGATAATCGTTACATATATGTCTCGTTTAAAAATCATTAAGTTAGTAGTCTTGTTTTTACATATGTAGTTCATTGTTAATATACTTAATGATATGTTTACTTATCATAGTATCATGTTAACTATATATATATATATATATATATATATATATATATATATATATATATATATATATATATATATATATATATATATATATATATATATGTCATCATATAGTTTTTACAAGTTTTAACGTTCGTGAATCACCGGTCAACTTGGGTGGTCAATTGTCTATATGAAACATATTTCAATTAATCAAGTTTTAACAAGTTTGATTGCTTAACATGTTGGAAACATTTAATCATGTAAATATCAATCTCAATTAATATATATAAACATGGAAAAGTTCAGGTCACTACACAATGCGTTCGATGATCTTGAACGGGCCTACATACCTTGGGTTCAGTTTACCTCTTTTTCCAAAACGTATTACACCTTTCCAAGGTGACACCTTTAACATAACCATGTCACCGATCTGAAACTCTAATGGTTTTCTTCGGACATCGGCATAGCTCTTTTGGCGACTACGGGCTGTTTTCAATCTCTTAATGATTTGCACTATCTTATCAGTAGTTTCATGGATGATCTCGGGTCCAGTTAATTGCCGATCTCCTACTTCGTTCCAATAGATAGGGGATCTACACTTCCTTCCATACAGTGCTTCGAATGGTGTAGCTTTAATGCTCGCATGATAACTATTATTATACGAGAATTCTGCTAATGGTAGATTTTTATCCCATCCGTTTCCAAAATTGATCACACATGCCCTAAGCATGTCTTCAAGAGTCTGAATTGTTCTTTCACTCTGCCCATCAGTTTGCGGATGATATGCGGTACTCATATCCAAACGAGTTCCTAGGGCTTCCTGTAGTGATTGCCAGAACTTTGATGTAAATCTACTATCACGATCGGATATAATGGAAATAGGTATTCCATGCCTTGAAATAATTTCCTTTATGTACAGTCGTAATAGTTTCTCCATTCTATCCGTTTCCTTTATAGGCAAGAAATGTGCAGATTTGGTGAGTCGATCAACTATTACCCAAATGGTGTCATAACCCCAGGCAGTCTTAGGTAACTTTGTGATGAAATCCATGGTAACACCATCCCATTTCCATTCTGGGATTTCTGGTTGTTGAAGTAACCCTGACGGCTTCTGGTGTTCTGCTTTAACTTTAGAACAAGTTAAACATTCCCCAACATACGTTGCAACGTCTGTCATTAAATTAGGCCACCAATAATGCGTCTTAAGATCTTGGTTCATCTTTCCAACTCCAGGATGTATCGAGTATCTTGTCTTGTGCGCCTCATTCAATATCAACTTCATTAATCCACCCAACTTCGGTACCCAAATACGGTTTGCAAAATATCGAATTCCGTCTTCCCGTATAACGAGTTGCTTCGCATACTTCTTCATTATTTCATTTCCAAGCTGACCTGGCAGCTCGACCCCAGCCAGGGGCTCTGCCCCTTGGACCCCGCCAGGGTTTGCCACCCCTTGGACCCCGCTTATCGGGGGCGCTACCCCCGAACCCCCGTCATAATCAAGATAAGTTCAAACAAGTGTGCACTCCACACTTCCCCAAACTTGTTCGATATTTATCAAGATTATTTTGGTTACAAATTAATCCCATTACACTTAAATCATATTGGTGACATAAATCACAACAGATTATAGATTGTAAGTATATATGTCAAAGAACGTTATATATAGTTATCATTTTGAAAACTTAAGTTAGTGTCTCAAAGTATACTTATAGCTCATTGTTGTTAGTTCACAATGAAATGTTAAACCATCCTTAAATCATGTTAAATATGTATAGATATGTACATATACATAATCATATAATTATCGTGTGTTATATAGTTCGTGATATCATCGGTCAAATTGGACGGTCAAACGTTGTGTAAAACTTTTTTCAAAAATATAAGTCTCAACAGTTTGGATTGCTTATCATGTTGGTAAGGTTTAATTTATGTAAATATTAATCTCATAAGTATAGAACGAACGGAAAATTCCGGGTCGTTACAGTACCTACCCGTTAAATAAATTTCGTCCCGAAATTTTAAAATTGTACCTATTTTGCGTTCTCGGAAAACCAATGTGGGTACATTTGTTTCATCTGATCCTCTCGTTCCCAAGTAAACTCGGGACCCCTTCGAGCATTCCAACGAACCTTAACGATTGGTATGTTGCTCTGCTTGAGTTGTTTAACTTCACGGTCCATGATTTCGACTGGTTCTTCTATGAATTGTAGTTTCTCGTCAACTTGGATTTCCTCAAGAGGAATGGTGAGGTCTTCCTTTGCAAGACACTTCTTAAGGTTTGAAACGTGAAATGTATTATGTACTCCGGTGAGTTGTTGTGGTAATTCGAGTCGATAAGCTACCGGTCTAATGCGTTCGATGATCTTGAACGGGCCTACATACCTTGGGTTCAGTTTACCTCTTTTTCCAAAACGTATTACACCTTTCCAAGGTGACACCTTTAACATAACCATGTCACCGATCTGAAACTCTAATGGTTTCCTTCGAACATCGGCGTAGCTCTTTTGGCGACTACGGGCTATTTTCAATCTCTCCTTGATTTGCACTATCTTCTCAGTAGTTTCATGGATGATCTCGGGTCCAGTTAATTGTCGATCTCCTACTTCGTTCCAACAGATAGGGGATCTACACTTCCTTCCATACAGTGCTTCGAATGGTGTAGCTTTAATGCTCGCATGATAACTATTATTATACGAGAATTCTGCTAATGGTAGATTTTTATCCCATCCGTTTCAAAAATCGATCACACATGCCCTAAGCATGTCTTCAAGAGTCTGAATTGTTCTTTCACTCTGCCCGTCTGTTTGCGGATGATATACGGTACTCATATCCAAACGAGTTCCTAGGGCTTCCTGTAGTGATTGCCAGAACTTTGATGTAAATCTACTATCACGATCGGATATAATGGAAATAGATATTCCATGCCTCGAAACAATTTCATTTATGTACATTCGTAATTGTTTCTCCATTCTATCCATTTCCTTTATAGGCAAGAAATGTGCAGATTTGGTGAGGCGATCAACTATTACCCAAATGGTGTCATAACCCCAGGCAGTCTTAGGTAACTTTGTGATGAAATCCATGGTAACACCATCCCATTTCCATTCTGGGATTTCTGGTTGTTGAAGTAACCTTGACGGCTTCTGGTGTTCTGCTTTAACTTTAGAACAAGTTAAACATTCCCCAACATACGTTGCAATGTCTGTCTTTAAATTAGGCCACCAATAATGCGTCTTAAGATCTTGGTACATCTTTCCAACTCCAGGATGTATCGAGTATCTTGTCTTGTGCACTTCATTCAATATCAACTTCCTTAATCCACCCAACTTCGGTACCCAAATACGGTTTGCAAAATATCGAATTCCGTCTTCCCGTATAACGAGTTGCTTCGCATACTTCTTCATTATTTCATTTCCAAGCTGACCTGGCAGCTCGACCCCAGCCAGGGTCTCTGCCCCTTGGACCCCGCCAGGGGTTGCCCCCCTTGGACCCCACTTATATGGGGCGCTGCCCCCGAACCCCCGTCATAATCAAGATAAGTTCAAACAAGTGTGCACTTCACACTTCCCCAAACATGTTCGATATTTATCAAGATTATTTTGGTTACAAATTAATCCCATTACACTTAAATCATATTGGTGACATAAATCACAACACATTATAGATTGTAAGTATATATGTCAAAGAACGTTACATATAGTTATCGTTTTGAAAACTTAAGTTAGTGGTCTCAAAGTATACTTATAACTCATTGTTGTTAGTTCACAATGAAATGTTAAACCATCCTTAAATCATGTTAAATATGTATAGATATGTACATATACATAATCGTATAATTATCGTGTGTTATATAGTTCGTGATATCATCGGTCAAATTGGACGGTCAAACGTTGTGTAAAACTTTTTTCAAAAATATAAGTCTCAACAGTTTGGATTGCTTATCATGTTGGTAAGGTTTATATATACTTAATGGTCCACAATTAGTTGCTCAATATAATAAATAAAGACCCCATCGTATTCGTCTTGATCAGAATTAATCTCGACCCATGGTACCATGTTGTCAAATGACGTGTTGCGTACATAAAGTACCGTGTTGTCAGATGACGTGCTGCGTACAATCATGAGGTCTTATGATTAATCTTCTCGTGTTGTTTATGGGTGGTCCTGAAATATATAAAATCAAATCATAAGTAAATATATATTAAATATTATGTTAATTAGCCAAGATATGATTAATTCGATTTTGTCATAATATGATATATTACAGGTTTTGAAGTGTTTTAAAAATCAAATTAGAAGGATCTATTTAGTTTGCGAACAGGTTTGAAATCATTCAAACTATGTTCTTGTTGTTAAAAATTTTATAACACAAAATAAGATAGCTATATAAATATGAATCGAATAAGATTATGAATAAGGTTACTACCTCAAGTTACTTGGATAAAGCTACTGGAAAAGATAGAAAATAATCTTGATCAAACTTTCTTATGATGATTATAGGTTGTTCATGAAGCTAGTTCTTCATGAGTATTTGCTGAGATTGTGAAGAACACTTAGAGTTCCTAAGAGTGTG
The DNA here is from genome assembly GCF_046630445.1 of Rutidosis leptorrhynchoides. Taxonomy (NCBI): domain Eukaryota; kingdom Viridiplantae; phylum Streptophyta; class Magnoliopsida; order Asterales; family Asteraceae; genus Rutidosis; species Rutidosis leptorrhynchoides. Next base: position 266,963,983 of record NC_092337.1, on the reverse strand, counting down.
TTTTTGGTTAGAGAAAGATGGTTGTAAGAATGAAATGAAAAACCAAGGTGATGGTGATACTTATAGGACAGTCTGGTTGTTGAGGGAACAAGGACAAATTATTGTGTTGAATTTTTGAGTAATAATGTATGCTAGCTTACAAATAAGGTTCTCTCTTATCTAGGGCAGATCTAAGGCTGATAAGGATATTGATTTGATGTGTATTTACCAATAGTAAATACGTATAGATGATGGGTATGATACGGTAAAAGAAGCTCAAAATCGAGCTTTTATTTTGGGTCCAACCGGGCCAAAAATAAAATTTTAAGACATTTTTAACAAAGCAATGTTAGCCCAAAAAAAAAAAATCCAAGCTGACGATCGGATATAAATTTCCTAGGGTTTCCTGTATTGATTGCCAGAACTTTGATGTAAATCTACTATCACGATCGGATATAATGGAAATAGGTATTCCATGCCTTGAAACAATTTCCTTTATGTACAGTCGTAATAGTTTCTCCATTCTATCTGTTTCCTTTATAGGCAAGAAATGTGCAGATTTGGTGAGTCGATCAACTATTACCCAAATGGTGTCATAACCCTAGGCAGTCTTAGGTAACTTTGTGATGAAATCCATGGTAACACCATCCCATTTCCATTCTGGGATTTCTGGTTGTTGAAGTAACCCTGACGGCTTCTGGTGTTCTGCTTTAACTTTAGAACAAGTTAAACATTCCCCAACATACGTTGCAACGTCTGTCTTTAAATTAGGCCACCAATAATGTGTCTTAAGATCTTGGTACATCTTTCCAACTCCAGGATGTATCGAGTATCTTGTCTTGTGTGCCTCATTCAATATCAACTTCCTTAATCCACCCAACTTCGGTACCCAAATACGGTTTGCAAAATATCTAATTCCGTCTTCCCGTATAACGAGTTGCTTCGCATACTTCTTCATTATTTCATTTCCAAGCTGACCTGGCAGCTCGACCCCAGCCAGGGGCTCCGCCCCTTGGACCCCGCCAGAGATTGCCACCCCTTGGACCCCGCTTATCGGGGGCGCTGCCCCCGAACCCCCGTCATAATCAAGATAAGTTCAAACAAGTGTGCACTCCACACTTCCCCAAACTTGTTCGATATTTATCAAGATTATTTTGGTTACAAGTTAATCCCATTACACTTAAATCATATTGGTGACATAAATCACAACACATTATAGATTGTAAGTATATATGTCAAAGAACGTTACATATAGTTATCGTTTTGAAAACTTAAGTTAGTGGTCTCAAAGTATACTTATAACTCATTGTTGTTAGTTCACAATGAAATGTTAAACCATCCTTAAATCATGTTAAATATGTATAGATATGTACATATACATAATCGTATAATTATCGTGTGTTATATAGTTCGTGATATCATCGGTCAAATTGGACGGTCAAACGTTGTGTAAAACTTTTTTCAAAAATATAAGTCTCAACAGTTTGAATTGCTTATCATGTTGGTAAGGTTTAATTTATGTAAATATTAATCTCATAAGTATAGAACGATCGGAAAATTCCGGGTCGTTACAGTACCTACCCGTTAAATAAATTTCGTCCCGAAATTTTAAAATTGTACCTATTTTGCGTTCTCGGGAAACAAATGTGGGTACTTTTGTTTCATCTGATCCTCTCGTTCCCAAGTAAACTCGGGACCCCTTCGAGCATTCCAACGAACCTTAACGATTGGTATGTTGCTCTGCTTGAGTTGTTTAACTTCACGGTCCATGATTTCGAATGGTTCTTCTATGAATTGTAGTTTCTCGTCGACTTGGATCTCTTCAAGAGGAATGGTGAGGTCTTCCTTTGCAAGACACTTCTTAAGGTTTGAAACGTGAAATGTATTATGTACTCCGGCGAGTTGTTGTGGTAATTCGAGTCGATAAGCTACCGGTCCAATGCGTTCGATGATCTTGAACGGGCCTACATACCTTGGGTTCAGTTTACCTCTTTTTCCAAAACGTATTACACCTTTCCAAGGTAACACCTTTAACATAACCATGTCACCGATCTGAAACTCTAATGGTTTCCTTCGGACATCGGCATAGCTCTTTTGGCGACAACGAGCTATTTTCAATCTCTCCTTGATTTGCACTATCTTCTCAGTAGTTTCATGGATGATCTCGGGTCCAGTTCATTGTCGATCTCCTACTTCGTTCTAACAGATAGGGGATCTACACTTCCTTCCATACAGTGCTTCGAATGGTGCATCTTTAATGCTCGCATGATAACTATTATTATACAAGAATTCTGCTAATGGTAGATTTTTATCCCATCCTTTTCCAAAATCGATCACACATGCCCTAAGCATGTCTTCAAGAGTCTGAATTGTTCTTTCACTCTGCCCGTCAGTTTGCGGATGATATGCGGTACTCATATCCAAACGAGTTCCTAGGGCTTCCTGTAGTGATTTCCAGAACTTTGATGTAAATCTACTATCACGATCAGATATAATGGAAATAGGTATTCCATGCCTTGAAACAATTTCCTTTATGTACAGTCGTAATAGTTTCTCCATTCTATCCATTTCCTTTATAGGCAAGAAATGTGCAGATTTGGTGAGTCGATCAACTATTACCCAAATGGTGTCATAACCCCAGGCAGTCTTAGGTAACTTTGTGATGAAATCCATGGTAACACCATCCCATTTCCATTCTGGGATTTCTGGTTGTTGAAGTAACCCTGACGGCTTCTGGTGTTCTGCTTTAACTTTAGAACAAGTTAAACATTCCCCAACATACGTTGCAACGTCTGTCTTTAAATTAGGCAACCAATAATGCGTCTTAAGATCTTGATACATCTTTCCAACTCCAGGCTGTATCGAGTATCTTGTCTTGTGCGCCTCATTCAATATCAACTTCCTTAATCCACCCAACTTCGGTACCCAAATACGGTTTGTAAAATATCGAATTCCGTCTTCCCGTATAACGAGTTGCTTCGCATACTTCTTCATTATTTCATTTCCAAGCTGACCTGGCAGCTCGACCCCAGCCAGGGGCTCTGGCCCTTGGACCCCGCCAGGGGTTGCCACCCCTTGGACCCCGCTTATCGGGGACGCTGCCCCCGAACCCCCGTCATAATCAAGATAAGTTCAAACAAGTGTGCACTCCACACTTCCCCAAACTTGTTCGATATTTATCAAGATTATTTTGGTTACAAATTAATCCCATTACACTTAAATCATATTGGTGACATAAATCACAACACATTATAGATTGTAAGTATATATATCAAAGAACGTTACATATAGTTATCGTTTTGAAAACTTAAGTTAGTGGTCTCAAAGTATACTTATAACTCATTGTTGTTAGTTCACAATGAAATGTTAAACCATCCTTAAATCATGTTAAATATGTATAGATATGTACATATACATAATCGTATAATTATCGTGTGTTATATAGTTCGTGATATCATCGGTCAAATTGGACGATCAAACGTTGTGTAAAAATTTTTTCAAAAATATAAGTCTCAATAGTTTGGATTGCTTATCATGTTGGTAAGGTTTAATTTATGTAAATATTAATCTCATAAGTATAGAACGATCGGAAAATTCCGGGTCGTTACAGTACCTACCCGTTAAATAAATTTCGTCCCGAAATTTTAAAATTGTACCTATTTTGCGTTCTCGGGAAAAAATGTGGGTACTTTTGTTTCATCTGATCCTCTCGTTCCCAAGTAAACTCGGGACCCTTCGAGCATTCCAACGAACCTTAACGATTGGTATGTTGCTCTGCTTGAGTTGTTTAACTTCACGGTCCACGATTTCGACTGGTTCTTCTATGAATTGTAGTTTCTCGTCAACTTGGATTTATTCAAGAGGAATGGTGAGGTCTTCCTTTGCAAGACACTTCTTAAGGTTTGAAACGTGAAATGTATTATGTACTCCGGTGAGTTGTTGTGGTAATTCGAGTCGATAAGCTACCGGTCCAATGCGTTCGATGATCTTGAACGGGCCTACATACCTTGGGTTCAGTTTACCTCTTTTTCCAAAACGTATTACACCTTTCCAAGGTAACACCTTTAACATAACCATGTCACCGATCTGAAACTCTAATGGTTTCCTTCAGACATCGGCATAGCTCTTTTGGTGATAACGGGCTGTTTTCAATCTCTCCTTGATTTGCACTATCTTCTCAGTAGTTTCATGGATGATCTCGGGTCCAGTTCATTGTCGATCTCCTACTTCGTTCCAACAGATAGGGGATCTACACTTCCTTCCATACAGTGCTTCGAATGGTGCATCTTTAATGCTCGCATGATAACTATTATTATACAAGAATTCTGCTAATGGTAGATTTTTATCCCATCCGTTTCCAAAATCGATCACACATGCCCTAAGCATGTCTTCAAGAGTCTGAATTGTTCTTTCACTCTACCCGTCAGTTTGCGGATGATATGCGGTACTCATATCCAAACGAGTTCCTAGGGCTTCCTGTAGTGATTGCCAGAACTTTGATGTAAATCTACTATCACGATCGGATATAATGGAAATAGGTATTCCATGCCTTGAAACAATTTCCTTTATGTACAGTCGTAATAGTTTCTCCATTCTATCCATTTCCTTTATAGGCAAGAAATGTGCAGATTTGGTGAGTCGATCAACTATTACCCAAATGGTGTCATAACCCCAGGCAGTCTTAGGTAACTTTGTGATGAAATCCATGGTAACACCATCCCATTTCCATTCTGGGATTTCTGGTTGTTGAAGTAACCCTGACGGCTTCTGGTGTTCTGCTTTAACTTTAGAACAAGTTAAACATTCCCCAACATACGTTGCAACGTCTGTCTTTAAATTAGGCAACCAATAATGCGTCTTAAGATCTTGGTACATCTTTCCAACTCCAGGCTGTATCGAGTATCTTGTCTCGTGCGCCTCATTCAATATCAACTTCCTTAATCCACCCAACTTCGGTACCCAAATACGGTTTGTAAAATATCGAATTCCGTCTTCCCGTATAACGAGTTGCTTCACATACTTCTTCATTATTTCATTTCCAAGCTGACCTGGCAGCTCGACCCCAGCCAGGGGCTCTGGCCCTTGGACCCCGCCAGGGGTTGCCACCCCTTGGACCCCGCTTATCGGGGGCGCTGCCCCCGAACCCCCGTCATAATCAAGATAAGTTCAAACAAGTGTGCACTCCACACTTCCCCAAACTTGTTCGATATTTATCAAGATTATTTTGGTTACAAATTAATCCCATTACACTTAAATCATATTGGTGACATAAATCACAACACATTATAGATTGTAAGTATATATGTCAAAGAACGTTACATATAGTTATCGTTTTGAAAACTTAAGTTAGTGGTCTCAAAGTATACTTATAACTCATTGTTGTTAGTTCACAATGATATGTTAAACCATCCTTAAATCATGTTAAATATGTATAGATATGTACATATACATAATCGTATAATTATCGTGTGTTATATAGTTCGTGATATCATCGGTCAAATTGGACGATCAAACGTTGTGTAAAACTTTTTTCAAAAATATAAGTCTCAACAGTTTGGATTGCTTATCATGTTGGTAAGGTTTAATTTATGTAAATATTAATCTCATAAGTATAGAACGATCGGAAAATTCCGGGTCGTTACAGTACCTACCCGTTAAATAAATTTCGTCCCGAAATTTTAAAATTGTACCTATTTTGCGTTCTCGGGAAAGAATGTGGGTACTTTTGTTTCATCTGATCCTCTCGTTCCCAAGTAAACTCGGGACCCTTCGAGCATTCCAACGAACCTTAACGATTGGTATGTTGCTCTGCTTGAGTTGTTTAACTTCACGGTCCATGATTTCGACTGGTTCTTCTATGAATTGTAGTTTCTCGTCAACTTGGATTTCTTCAAGAGGAATGGTGAGGTCTTCCTTTGCAAGACACTTCTTAAGGTTTGAAACGTGAAATGTATTATGTACTCCAGTGAGTTGTTGTGGTAATTCGAGTCGATAAGCTACCGGTCCAATGCGTTCGATGATCTTGAACGGGCCTACATACCTTGGGTTCAGTTTACCTCTTTTTCCAAAACGTATTACACCTTTCCAAGGTGACACCTTTAACATAACCATGTCACCGATCTGAAACTCTAATGGTTTCCTTTGGACATCGACGTAGCTCTTTTGGCGACTACGGGCTGTTTTCAATCTCTCCTTGATTTGCACTATCTTCTCAGTAGTTTCATGGATGATCTCGGGTCCAGTTAATTGTCGATCTCCTACTTCGTTCCAACAGATAGGGGATCTACACTTCCTTCCATACAGTTCTTCGAATGGTGCAGCTTTAATGCTCGCATGATAACTATTATTATACGAGAATTCTGCTAATGGTAGATTTTTATCCCATCCGTTTCCAAAATCGATCACACATGCCCTAAGCATGTCTTCAAGAGTCTGAATTATTCTTTCACTCTGCCCGTCAGTTTGCGGATGATATGCGGTACTCATATCCAAACGAGTTCCTAGGGCTTCCTGTAGTGATTGCCAGAACTTTGTTGTAAATCTACTATCACGATCGGATATAATGGAAATAGGTATTCCATGCCTTGAAACAATTTCCTTTATGTACAATCATAATAGTTTCTCCATTCTATCCGTTTCCTTTATAGGCAAGAAATGTGCAGATTTGGTGAGTCGATCACCTATTACCCAAACGGTGTCATAACCCCAGGCAGTCTTAGGTAACTTTGTGATGAAATCCTTGGTAACACCATCCCATTTCCATTCTGGGATTTCTGGTTGTTGAAGTAACCCTGACGGCTTCTGGTGTTCTGCTTTAACTTTAGGACAAGTTAAACATTCCCCAACATACGTTGCAACGTCTGTCTTTAAATTAGGCCACCAATAATGCGTCTTAAGATCTTGGTACTGTTGGGATTTAACAAGTTCATAAACATACTTGAATATTTAAAGATAAAATTAAAGCGGAAGCATGAAAATTATTACCAATTAAACTTGTTAATCTTTAACCTTTTAAAGTTAAATACCAATTAGGATCAAGTTGTGAAACATACTTACAAACTACAAGTAAGAAAAGTGTTTATACCTTCTCCTAGCTTGTTGATAGATGATGATGAAGATGATGATGAATGGAGCTCCAAAACAATGAAACCTCAAGTAGTTATACCCCAAGCTAACCACCAACACCTTTGCTTTTAGTTAGGATTTGATTACAACACTTGAACCAACTTGAAAAAAAAAATTAGAACCCCTTTCCTTACAAAAAAGATCACGGCAGCAGGCAGGAAAAGAAAGGGGTCAAGTGCAGTTTTTTTTTAGTTGTTTTGATGAGTATTCAAAGTGTAACTTGGTCTCCACAAAAGCCTTGGTCTTATGCACCTTGAAAGGAGAATTAACCATTCAAAATGGCTAGTCAAGAGCATGCAAGTTGAGACTCCAATGCCACTCCCACATTTGTTTATTAAATGAGTTTTATAAAAGAATATGATTTTGTAAAACATTTTATAAACTTCTATGGATAAATATATTTACATTTTATATAAAACCAATTATATAAAATAATGTAATATAACATTATTAATTATTTAACCTATAAATAATTAAATCTATATTATATAAATTATTCTATAATTTATATATATATATATATATATATATATATATATATATATATATATATATATATATATACTCATCAAGTAATATTTAAGAAAACCATTTTTCTTAAAGTTCAAGTGTCGCGTATTTATTTAACAATCCAACCGTTAAAATAAATACATATAAAGTGTTGGTTAGCTTGTTATTGGGTATGACCCGACTTGGATCATAACATAGTGGCCACGTTAATTTAATATGTCTCTCGGGCATACGAAATACCTTCAATCTCCCACTTGCACGTGAAACATAAGAAATTAATGCAAGTGATGGATACCACCTAACGACCGTCCATCACCCCCAATATGTTATGACTTTTGCCATTCAATAACATCATCCCTTTCGAGTTCCCATCTCGAATATGAATAGGTGAATCTTTTCATTACATCCTTTCGTCCTAGATGTCATGTTAAATCCAAGAGACACAGAGCGATCACTCTCTTTTAGATTTAACTTTATCAGGCCTTAGACATCTGACTCTCAACGAATAAGAGGGACAAATTCCATCTTGACTACATACGTCCTAAATATGTACCTTGCATTATGCCTGAGCTCTTCCTTATGAACTACCATATTTTAGAATAGCGAAGGAAAGAATCAAGGTACAATACTTGGTAAATATCCGAACCTAATATGCATCTCAGGTCAGAGGATACTATGATATTCGCCTTTTACTCAAGATCACATGTGATCAACCACTAAGGCTCCATTTAGTAAATCTTGAGGGCGGGTCTTCCAATATTTGTATCCCACAAATATCTATGAACCTTGGTTGCAACCTTGCCCCACATTCGTCCCGTGAATGTATACCAATCCAAGTTCATAATAGTCTAAACCTCACACTTGCTCCCACAAATGTGATCGACTACGGAATTTAGAATAATTACTTATTAATGGATAAAATATGCAAAATAGGAACATAACTCAAAATAAATTAATGCCATAATTATATTAATGAGTTTGAACAATTTCGTTCCATTACAATACTTAAAACAGATCACGACCAATCACTAGAATATCGAAGCCCTAATGCACAAACATGTCCTGCATGTTTTGATCCATGTAAGAGCTTCGTGAGAGGATCCGCTATATTAAGATCTGTGTGAACTTTGCGAATACATATCTTTCCCTTTTCAACTTCATCCCTTATGTAGTTGAATCTCCGCTCAATGTGACGGGTCTTTTGATGAGCACGATGTTCTTTGATTTGAGCAATCGCACCCTCGTTGTCACAAAAGATCTCAAGAGGGTCCTGAATGGAAGGGACTACTCCTAAGTCGTCGATGAATTTCTTCATCCATGCAGCTTCCTGAGCTGCCAATGATGCGGCGATGTACTCTGACTCTGTAGTGGATAAAGCAACAACATCCTGTTTTGAACTCTTCCAAGAGACCGCACCTCCATTTAACGTGAAGACATAACCAGATTGTGATCGAGAATCATCTCGATCAGTTTGGAAACTCGCATCCACGTAACCTTTTACAGCGAGTTCCTCCTCACCAGACCCATATATTAAAAACATATCCTTAGTCCTCCTAAGGTATTTCAATATACTTTTGACAGCAATCCAATGACTGTTTCCTGGGTTATTCTGGTATCTACTTGTCAGGCTAAGAGCGCATGACACATCCGGTCTAGTGCATATCATTGCATAAATGATTGACCCAATGGCAGACGCATATGGGACTTTCTTCATTCTCTCATGTTCATCTTTCGTGGTGGGGCACTGAGATGAACTGAGAAGTGTTCCCTTTTGAATAGGTACCAAACCTTTCTTAGAGTTCTCCATCTTGAACCTTTTCAAGATCTTTTCAATGTATGCACTTTGATTCAAACCTATCAGTTTCTTGGATCTATCCCTGTAGATCCCAATCCCCAAAACGTATTGTGCTTCTCCAAGATCCTTAATGGAGAAGCATTTACTTAGCCAAGTTTTAACACTTTGCATTGCAGGAATATCATTTCCAAATAACAATATATCATCCACATATAGTACAAGGAACATGATTGTGCTCCCACAAGCCTTCTTGTATACACAAGCTTCATCACCATTTTTAATGAAGCCAAATTTCTTGGCTTCCTCATTAAAACGATGATTCCACATTCTAGATGCTTGTTTCAATCCGTAGATTGACTTCTTTAACTTGCATACCTTTTTAGGATATTTTGGATCAACAAAACCTTCAGGCTGAACCATATAGACATCTTCCTCAAGATGTCCATTTAGGAAAGCGGTCTTGACATCCATTTGCCATATTTCATAATCATAAAGAGCAGAAATGGCAAGTAATATCCTAATAGACTTTAACATTTCCACAGGCGAAAAAGTTTCATCATAGTCAATCCCTTGAGTTTGAGTGAAACCTTTTGCTACAAGTCTAGCTTTATATGTATCCAAGTTTCCATGTATGTCGGTTTTCATTTTGAAAAGCCATTTACAATCAACTAGCCTTGAGCCAGTAGGTTGTTCAACAAGTTCCCAAACTTGGTTGTCATACATGGATTGCATCTCAGCGTTCATGGCTTCCTACCATTTATCTTTATCAATCCTTGATAAAGCATCTTGGTAGTTTGTTGGTTCATCCAAATCAACCACATAGCAACCATCCATGAGAAACCCATATCTTTAAGGAGGATTACTAATCCTACCAGATCTGCGAATGTCTTGTGTATTTTGATCATCCATTTGATCATCCTCAACATTTTCATGTTGAGTGCTAGTGTCAACCTATTGTGTATCATCTACTTGATCTTGAACCACCTCAAGATCTATCTTCCTTTCACTATTTCCTTCCATTAGGAACTTAGTTTCAAGGAATTCAGCCTTTCGAGCAACAAATACATTCTGCTCGAAAGGATCATAGAAATAATATCCCATATCATCCTTGGGATATCCTATGAAGATACACTTCGTGGATCGAGCATTCAACTTACTAGGGACGTAACGCTTAGGATAAGCTTCATATCCCCATACCTTCAAGTATGATAGAGATGGAGGTTTTCCAAACCACATCTCATGAGGAGTTCGTTCCACTTGCTTGGTTGGGGCCATATTTAGAATACGAGCCACGGAGCATAGACAATAACCCCAAAATGATAGAGGCAACGAGCTTCTAGCCATCATAGATCGAACCATATCCATTAGCGTTCGGTTCCTCCTTTCGGAAACTCCATTAAGTTGGGGTGTTCCAGGAGGAGTAAGTTGCGAGATAATCCCACAACTTCTAAGATGATCTTGGAAGGCATCGCTTAGGTATTCACCTCCTCTATCGGTACGAAGTACTTTGATTGTCTTATTGAGTTGATTTTGTACTTCGTTTTGATATTCTTTGAATGCTTCAAAAGTTTCGTCCTTGTGTCTTAATAAGTAGGCATATCCGAAACGACTGAAGTCATCAATGAAAGTAACGAAGTATCTTTCACCATTCCTAGTTATGGGCTTAAAGGGTCCACATACATCCGAATGTATTAATCCCAATAAGTCTTTAGCCCTTTCATAGGTCCCTTTGAAAGGTGCTTTTGTCATTTTGCCTTGTAAACAAGATTCACATACATCAAACGAGTCTAGTTCATTTGATTTCAAAGGTCCATTCTTTTGAAGTGTGTGCATTCGATTCTTGTTTATGTGACCAAGGAGACAATGCCATAAGTAGGAATCACTCAAATCCCTTTTGAGTTTCTTGGTGTTTGCATGGTATATTGAGCTATTGTATGATGTGTCATCATGAACCAATTCATAAATACCATTCACAGGCGAAGCCTTGAAATAGAACACACTATCTAAAGAAACATGGATATCATCATTAATGAAATTAAGATTAAAACCACAATGTTTCAAACGGTATACAGAAATAATGTTTCGCGATAAATCGGGTGCATACAAAACATTTTTCAAAATAAGTTCCAAACCACTCGGAAGCCTTAGAATAAAGTCTCCTTGAGCTACTACGTGCACCTTAGCTCCATTTCCCATGTAGAGACTTGATGTTCCCGCTTCTTGTTTACTTCTTTTGAACCCCTGCATAGAATTGCAAATGTGAGTTCCACATCCTGTGTCCAATACCCATGTATTAGAAGAAGTAATACTAAGCTCAATGTACACCATATATACATTACCTGAGGTTTGCCCTGCATCCCTCTTTTCTTTCAACTCCTTAATGTAGACCGGGCAGTTGCGTTTCCAGTGACCCATTTCACCGCAACCAAAGAACGGATCTTCCTTGGGGTTAGCCTTTCCGGCAACCTTTTGCTTCTTGTTGTTGTTGGTTGGGGTAACCATCTTCCCCTTTCCCTTGCCCTTGCCTTGGTAGGCGGGTCCCTTCCTCTTAGCCGCCTTCGGCTTAGAAGTGTTATTGCCTTTGGACCCGCCTTCATTGATCATAAACATGGGTGAAGCCCTTTTACCCATGCTTGCTTCGGCCGTCTTAAGCATGGCGTGTAATTCGCCAATGCTCTTATCCCATCCATTCATATTGTAATTCATTACAAATGTGTCAAACCTCTTTGACAAGGAGTTAAGGATAAGGTCCGTGGCTAATTCATTAGACACGTTGTAGTTTAGACGGTTCGCTCGATCAATTAGGCTTTTCATCTTAAGGACATAAGATGAAACGGATTGGGAGTCGTCCATCCAACATGCATGAAGCGCTCGAACCGTTTCGAAGCGCTCGACACGAGTTTGTTGAAGGAACATCTCCTTCAACTATGTGATCATGTCATATGCACTATGATGCTCAAAATCCTTTTGGAGTTCGGGTATCATAGTCCCAAGCATGAGGCAAGAAACTTGCACCGAATCGGTGCAATATTTCTCCCAATAAGCCATGCCTTCCGTATCATCCTAATCCGGTTGATCGGGAATGGGGTCTTCCAACACATACGCCCTATCCTCTAATTTGAGGACAATTCTTAGATTGCGGAACCAATCCATGAAGTTCGTATGGTTGAGTTTTTCCTTTTCGAGGATTGACCTCAACGATAGGTTGTTAAAGTTTATTGGTGCGTTTGGAATGTTGTTGTTATTGGCGGCCATCTACAAAATTTAACAAAGTTGTTTAAGTATCAATATTAATTTAACAATCAATACCCTTTAAATCCAATTGATTTTTATTAAATTTTAGAAACCAACAGTAAACCAAATTTCGGTTAGGTGACCTTTATCCCGTCATTTGATTTAGCTAGGTAGTCATTATATGACAATTGCAATCCTTTTGCAACTTCTAAGTTATGGGATCATGCAATCCTTTTGTATGGCATATTTATCCCATCAACGCCTATTTGTTCCTCATGCTTCGGTGACCCTAAGTTCATGATTCCCAAATCAAGTCGTCCTACTTATGTAAACGTGTAAATTTAACATACAAGTGGTTAGGTGACCTTTATCCCACAAGTGTGCGAAATTTACCTCAATCATATTAGTTTGCTCATAACAGTTAGGTGACCTTTATCCCATTATGAGTTCCCTAATATTTTTAAGTGTCACATAAAAGGATAGCGTTTCACTTGTTTGCCTGTCGATTAAGGGATTTTAAGTTTTCGTTAATTCTAGTTTAAGAAAACATTTATGCCATACACCAACATGCATTTAGTGTATGGTTCATTTGAAATCCATTTTCAAATCTTGTAATTTTAACCAATTACTTGATATAAACCATTTTATATTTACGATCCTTATCATGTTCTTAATAACCGTTTATTAATTTCCTTTTAGCCGTTTTTAATTTAACCATTTAAATTGACGTTTTGCATGTTGTTAATAATGTTTAATTTAACCAATTAAATTGCCATTTTAGTTTGTTGTTAACTTGTGTGATTAACTTGTAGCATACAAACATACAATCCACAATCATACAATAAACAACCAAGCATGCAAAACAATATGTTCACAATCAAGCCATTTTGGTAGACATTTGTTTAGCCGAAAACAAATGCCACCGGTAAAGGGGTTATAACACAAAGTAGGAGATTTTAAATCTCCCACTTAATCTTGCATCCAAATGCTTCTTCATCTGTTCTTCAAGTCTTCATTATCTTCATCATTTTACAAAATATATCCTAATACATTTTTGTCTAAAAAATGAAATTACAACCTAATCTATTTTACATACCAAATACAAAATAAATTACATAACCAAATGAATTATTACATGCCAAATGAATAAATATTATTACAAACCAATTGAATAAATATAAATCAACCATGCATGCAACTAAACACAAGGTCAAGGCTTAGATTGTGAACTTGAACATACAACCAAGTATGAACCAAATGGGAGAACCAAAACCCACTTTTGGGACTCCATAAATTCGGCCATATTATAAACCCACCCAAAACTATAAATTTTTGCATTTTACAATCATGCATGTACATAAAATGCAAAATATATAGTGAGTTTAATAATCATCTCGAAGCATATTTCAACAACTTCGGCTCTGGATACCATTGTTGGGATTTAACAAGTTCATAAACATACTTGAATATTTAAAGATCAAATTAAAGCGGAAGCATGAAAATTATTACCAATTAAACTTGTTAATCTTTAACCTTTTAAAGTTAAATCCCAATTAGGATCAAGTTGTGAAACATACTTACAAACTACAAGTAAGAAAAGTGTTTATACCTTCTCCTAGCTTGTTGATAGATGATGATGAAGATGATGATGAATGGAGCTCCAAAACAATGAAACCTCAAGTAGTTATACCCCAAGCTAACCACCAACACCTTTGCTTTTAGTTAGGATTTGATTGCAACACTTGAACCAACTTGAAAAAAAAAATTTAGAACCCCTTTCCTTACAAAAAAGATCACGGCAGCAGGCAGTAAAAGAAAGGGGTCAAGTGCAGTTTTTTTTTAGTTGTTTTGATGAGTATTCAAAGTGTAACTTGGTCTCCACAAAAGCCTTGGTCTTATGCACCTTGAAAGGAGAATTAACCATTCAAAATGGCTAGTCAAGAGCATGCAAGTTGAGACTCTAATGCCACTCCCACATTTGTTTATTAAATGAGTTTTATAAAAGAATATGACTTTATAAAACATTTTATAAACTTCTATGGATAAATATATTTACATTTTATATAAAACCAATTATATAAAATAATGTAATATAACATTATTAATTATTTAACCTATAAATAATTAAATCCATATTATATAAATTATTCTATAATTTATATATATATATATATATACACATCAAGTAATATTTAAGAAAACCATTTTTCTTAAAGTTCAAGTGTCGCGTATTTATTTAATAATCCAACCGTTAAAATAAATACATATAAAGTGTTGGTTAGCTTGTTATTGGGTATGACCCGACTTGGATCATAACATAGTGGCCACGTTAATTTAATATGTCTTTCGGGCATACGAAATACCTTCAGGTACATCTTTCCAACTCCACGATGTATCGAGTATCTTGTCTTGTGTGCCTCATTCAATATCAACTTCCTTAATCCACCCAACGTCGGTACCCAAATACGGTTTTCAAAATATCGAATTCGACCTCAGCCAGGGGCTCTGCCCCTTGGACCCCGCCAGGGGTTGCCACCCCTTGGACCCCGCTTATCGGGGGCGCTGCCCTCGAACCCCCGTCATAATCAAGATAAGTTCAAACAAGTGTGCACTCCACACTTCCCCAAACTTGTTCGATATTTATCAAGATTATTTTGGTTACAAATTAATCCTATTACACTTAAATCATATTGGTGACATAAATCACAACACATTATAGATTGTAAGTATATATGTAAAAGAACGTTACATATAGTTATCGTTTTGAAAACTTAAGTTAGTGGTCTCAAAGTATACTTATAACTCATTGTTGTTAGTTCACAATGAAATGTTAAACCATCCTTAAATCATGTTAAATATGTATAGATATGTTAATATACATAATCGTATAATTATAGTATGTTATATAGTTCGTGATATCATCGGTCAAATTGGACGGTCAAACGCTGTGTAAAACTTTTTTCAAAAATATAAGTCTCAACAGTTTGGATTGCTTATCATGTTGGTAAGGTTTAATTTATGTAAATATTAATCTCATAAGTATAGAATGATCGGAAAATTCCGGGTCGTTACAGTACCTACCCGTTAAATAAATTTCGTCCCGAAATTTTAAAATTGTACCTATTTTGCGTTCTCGGGAAACAAATGTGGGTACTTTTGTTTCATCTGATCCTCTCATTCCCAAGTAAACTCAGGACCCCTTCAAGCATTCCAACGAACCTTAACGATTGGTATGTTGCTCTGCTTGAGTTGTTTAACTTCACGGTCCATGATTTCGACTGGTTCTTCTATGAATTGTAGTTTCTCGTCGACTTGGATTTCTTCAAGAGGAATGGTGAGGTCTTCCTTTGCAAGACACTTCTTAAGGTTTGAAACGTGAAATGTATTATGTACTCCGGTGAGTTGTTGTGGTAATTCGAGTCGATAAGCTACTGGTCCAATGCGTTAGATGATCTTGAACGGGCCTACATACCTTGGGTTCAGTTTACCTCTTTTTCCAAAACGTATTACACCTTTCCAAGGTGACACCTTTAACATAACCATGTCACCGATCTAAAACTCTAATGGTTTCCTTCGGACATCGGCGTAGCTCTTTTGGCGACTACGGGCTATTTTCAATCTCTCCTTGATTTACACTATCTTCTCAGTAGTTTCATGGATGATCTCGGGTCCAGTTAATTGTCGATCTTCTACTTCGTTCCAACAGATAGGGGATCTACACTTCCTTCCATACAGTGCTTCGAATGGTGCATCTATAATGCTCGTATGATAACTATTATTATACAAGAATTCTGTAGCGACCCCGACAAATCGTCAAGTGACGGCGTCGACTACGTAGGTCCCATTACATGGTCATAAGTCTTTAAGACGACGTTTGACCAAAATATGTCGCATTCATTTCAATGTAAAAGGGTGTTTCAAGTTTACAAAAGAAGTTCGACGGCTAGTTACATTACAATGTTAAACGTACAATTGAAACCTATGCGACACAATTTAAAAGTAGTCAAAAAGATGCTCCAAATATGCATGTATACTCGACATCCAAGCAAGTATCAAAAGAGTGCGGAAGCATGTATCACTTAAGCATTCAAAACCTGAGAAAAACATAGAAGAATCTGTCAACGAAAACGTTGGTGAAATCATAGGTTTAGTAAGTAAATTGTATTGAACCACAAGGTTCTTTATGAATTGCTTAACCAAAATCGTTCACATTCCAAAATAGTATTTGTATCACGAGCACCCAATTATCAAGGCTTAACCGAATCTTCCCTCTGAATTTTGAATTTAGTGTTAGAACTTACACTATACATTGTTGAAATTATATTTCATTCACTAACGGTAGCGAACCGTCTGAATGAGGGTTTGTTAAACCCGTATGGCCACACAATATAATTACACGCTTACACTTACACCCTGCAAGTGGAACTAATGATAATTGGATTGAGGACTTTTGTTCAAACTCGTATGCATCTTTGTATTCGTATTTGCTCACAATGTAAAAGCATGAAAAGTAAATAAGTATGAAATGTATGTGTTTCTCAGCCCACGATGTAAAGAACAAAAGTGATTAAAAAAAGTGGGACTATGATCTCACCTTGAGTGCAAGAGTTAATAAAGTACTTCAACAAGTAGACGCGTGCAAAGACAAAGCTAGTCTTGACCTAAACAAATAGGTTGTATCAATAACGATAGTCACGAAGGGTCAAAGATGTTCAATTAGTCCTATGGCTCGTTACGACTCGATTAATATAGCACGTGGATCAATTTGTCAAGTTTCATGCACGACACAAGTAGTTAAGCATGTTAGAACGATTGTATAATCGTTTGGTTAAGTTTGACTAAAAGTCAAACTTGGTCAAAGTCAAAGTCAACGGGGTCGGGTCGGGTATCCGACAATTTTCCCAAGACGAGAAGTCATATAAGAGCCTAATAGTCAAGTTTCATGTTAAACGGAGTTTTAGTTAAGCGGAAACATTTTTGTGACATTTAAAAAACAAAAGAGAGTGGCCTGGGGCTTTTGCGCGGCGCGCACCCAAGTGCAATTTCTGGTCAGAACTCAACCAAGAAGGCAAACATCTGGGATCTCTGATTCTGCACGGCGCGCGGGTAAATGGGCGGTGCGCAATACCTGGGAATCATGCAGTTTGCAGAAAAATGGTCCAAGTCACGAACCAAAATACAATATAACACATTTCATGCACCGAAAACACTTAAAACGCATAACCTATATCATTAGAAAGGTAATTTGACAAGGAAAACAACTAAGCACATTTCATCAAGCAATTCATCACTAACAACAACCAAAAACCGCATTAAACGTTCATAATCAAAGTTTCAAGTTCTAAAAACGCATTTCATGATTCGGGCAACCAATTTACATGTATGATATGCCGTTTCGAAGGTAATCAAACACACATTGCAACTAAACACTTATCAACAACAATTCATAGCATTTGATGCACCAAAAGTTCATATAAAGCTTATCAAACCCTAATCCAAAATCACCAAAATCACTAATCAAGTTTATGAAGTTTTACAAATCAACCTACACATCAAATTGAAGTTAGTGACACTAGGAACACATCTAATACTTGCACTTTAACATATTAACAACATTTAAGCATCCAAATCATAAATCAAACACACCAAACTTTCAAGTTCATGCTAGTTATCAAAAATAACGAAATCGAACATATAAATCATATATTCATGTTAGACTTGAGCCATAGACACTAATTAACAACTTTATAAGTTAAAAACATCAAGAACACAAAAATCTAGTGATTTTAGAAAGTTACCCAAACGAGATGAGGTTGGTATGAAATCGAAGAGGAAGATGCAAGGATTCCAAATATGTAATTTGTTTGGATTGAAGCTTGATCGATTTAAAATGGATGATGATTTCTTGTTTGAAGATTTGAGAGAATTCTTGAAAGTGTTAAAAGAAAGTGAAAATGAAAATGGAAAGGAATGGGGAGGTGGGTGTTGACTAGTCAAAAGCTAGTCACATCTTTGCTCCCTTGGCGAAACTAGTCCCTCGAGTTTGTTGTCGGGTGCGGGAATTAACCAAACGAAATATTTTAAAACGTTAGAGTAAACGAGTGATGTTATAATTAAATAACGAGAATATTATGAACGTTAGTTAACGAAAGATGCCAAATTAAATGACGAAAGATATTATTTAAAAAAAAAAAGACGGTGTTAAAATAAATTTAACGGAAAAAAAAACGCGGGATGTTACATTATCCACACCTCAAAAGAAATTTCGTCCCGAAATTTAGTTGGAAGTAATAGTCGATGTCTCTTACTCGAGGCCTAGTGTAGTAACTCTACGAATGATTGAAGGTACTTTCCTGGACATTCCACGAATCCGGATAGTCGGGATGTTACGTTGTATTAGGGCTTGGTTTTACGATCCACAAGTTCAGCCGGTTTTTCCTATGAGGAGGAGTTTGTCATCAATAGTTGGTGCATCTAGAAGGATTGCACGTTCCTGTTCCGCAGGACACGTTTCTAAATTTGTTACACGAAATGTAGGGTAAACGGAAACTTAATTGAGTCGGAAGTTCTAAACGGTAGGAAGCGGTTCCAATACGCCCCAAGGTTTCAAAAGGTTCGATATTGCGGATATAGCCTTTCTCGATTTCCCAAAATGGATTACACCTTTCCAAGGTGCGGTTTCTCAATATTATGCGGTTACACACTGGGATTTGTGAGGTTTTCATCTAAGTTTGGTATAACTCTTCTGGCGACTACGGGTCATCTCGAGCCCTTCTCGGACTTGAACGATCTCAATTGTTGTTTCTTGATGGAGTTCAGATTCAGTGATTTGCTTGCCACATGCTTTGGTTAAATGAATCGGGGTATGACATTAGCGGTCCTATAGGGTTTCAGAAAGTGCGTGTGAACACACGAGTGGTGACTACTGTTGTAAGAGGGATCTACTAAAAGCGACCATGCAAGTTTGAAACATGTCTTTCGAAGACGTAAATCGTTCGTTTGTTCGGTTCGTCTGTTTGTGGGAGATACACGGTACATGTGTCTAAGCGGGTTCCCAAGGTCTCTTGTAATGCTAGAAGTGAAACGAGTATTTCGATACAGGATAAATGACGAAGATACACCGTGTTGGAATAGAATATCTTAAGATATGTTTGAACAAGTCAGTTAGGGTTCGAAAAATGTTCGTTAGGACTATTCACCCTCGTGGCGAATACTAATGTAATATGAGGAGTTTATCTATCCATGGAGAAATGTTACAAGGAGTTTCCTTAAACGGAAATGCGAGCGATGAGGATAGGAATGAAATGAGGACTTTGAATAGGATGAGCTTACATCTCGAGGTTGCCATAACGTGCCTCTAGTTGTCAAAAGTTGAAGTCTGAAAGAGAAACGAGATAGTACACGTAGTTGTATAGTTCGGGGTTGAATAATAGTTGGCCGATTATCAGAAACACAAGGGCGTTAAGTCAAAGAAGAGTGAAGTATCGTTGGATTGTGTGTTATCTTAAATTCCAGTAATATCAGACGGTAACGGTGAAATATCAGAGGTATGTAGTGTGGTACGTGATGACGAGAAAATTGATCGGATCCACAATTTAGTATTCGACTTCTTCGTGCAAAATAACGAATTTAACTAGAAATGTTGGTGTGAAGAATCACGCTCAAGGCTCGAACACGGAGAGGTTTATAGTTTTTCCTTAGTGAGTTAACGAGTTTAAAAGTCGTGTAACACGAGAAAAGTCAGAAATGAATCTTCGGTAATAACAGACGAGATCTAAGATTTTACGAATACAAGTCTGAGTGGGGAGAGTTTCCTGATTACATGTGGCTTGATTTCGAGATTGATTGTAATGCCTTGACCATTAACATTATGGTCTAGAAAATTGGACTTCGTTCAACAGAAATTCTCACCTGGAGAATTTGGTATAGAGTTGCTCTTTTCTCAAAAGTTCGAGCGTAAGATGGTGATGTTGTTCGTTTTCCTTCTTTACTTGAATAAGTTAAGATGTCATCTATAAATACGATAACAGATTTGTCTAGATAAGTTTGCATACGTGGTTTAGGAGGTTTATGGATACGGACGAGCCTTGGATAAATCGAATGGTACTAAGAGAGATTTACAACTAACGTTGCGAGTTCGGAAAAGATTCAGGAGACATCGTCTCCCTTAACCCCCAATTGATGATAACCGGAACGGAGGTCGTTTTGGAATACACACGGGATTCATGCAAGAAATCATGAGGTCATGGATGCGAGGGAGAGGGTATCGGTTTCCAACCGAAAATTACTCAGTTCACAATAATCTATACAAGATGATGGGGAAACATTTTTTTTTTTTTTTTTTTTTTTTTTTTACGAATAGGTTCCGAGCTCCCTAGTTCTATAGGTGTCAAGTCAAAAGTCTTAACGTATATCCTCCAATAAAATTTATAGGCACACAATATTTTCCGTTGGTCACTTAAATTGCCTAAGTAGTGTCTAGGGGAAAAAGGTGAAGTGCAAAGAGTATGAGTCAGAACCTTGTTTATAAAACGTCTAACGGTAACCGAATCGAATAAACATGAAACGTGAGAATTTCGAGAAGAAACATACCCGTGACTAGTCCATCGTCGTCTCGGGCATCCTAGGCGTTGATGTTGAAAGTTTAACGGCGTGCGTTGGGGTTGATTTCCTTATTTGGGCACGCACTCCTAAAATGACCCGGTTGGCCACATTCAAAACAAACACCCGTCTTGGGTGCATTGGGCTCCTTTTGAGCGACGGGAGCGGTATTCCTACAATCGTGGGCTACATGGCCACTTCTTTGACACTTCAAGCAAAATGGTTTGCCACATTCGCCTAAATGATGTTTGTAGCACTCGTTACAATACGGTAGGTGTCCGGTATAACCTTTCTTGCCGTTGGGGATGAAGGGCTTCTTGGCGAGGTTGTTGTAATTGCTTGATTGGGGGGCTTCCCATTTTCTTTTGTTGTCACCCGACTTATCCTCGGCTTTAGGTGCCGGCACTTCAATCTCGTCCACTGTTTCAATCAATTGGCGGGCCATATTCAAAGCCTCTTGGTGGTTAGCGGGTTTGGATGACATTACTCCTTGTTTGATGCTCTTGGGGAGACCATCCATGTAAAGTTCAACCCTTAAAGATTCGGGGTTCACAAGATTTGGGCACATCAAAGAAAGTTCGGAGAATCGTTGATTATAGGCCTTAAGGTCATTCCCGACCGCTTTCAGAGCTCTTAGTTCTTGTTCGAGCCTTCGGGTTTCTTCGCGAGGAAAATATTCGGTGATCATCTTTCCTCTTAAGTCGGCCCAAGAGAGAGCGTGGGCTTCGTGGATACCCACCGATTGTACATACGAATTCCACCATGTGAGAGCGATACCGGCGAAGGTGTGAGTGGAATATCTAACCTTGTCTTGGTCTCGACAACCGCTTATGCTAAAGACGGCTTCCGTTTGCTCAAACCATCGGGTGAGCACAACCGGTCCCCCGGTTCCATCGAAAGTGTGAGGTTTGCACCCCATGAAATTCTTATAGGAGCATCCTTCGTTGGAATTTCCGGCTCCATTGTTGTTGTTGTTGTGATGATTGTTGTTATTGTTGTTGTTGGAGGAGTGACCGGCCATGGCCGCATCCACGGCAGTGGCTATCATACGTTGGAGGGCTTGTTCGGGAGTTTTGGGAGGAGCGCGTCGACGAGCCATTGTTCCTTCATGACACAAGAATATCGTTGGTTAGTATTTTCAACAATACTAACCGGAGTATGGAATAAGGATAGAGAGAAAATTTTCCTTGACTCGCCCTAAATTCTTTATGTCATAATGTCGGAACGTCCATGTGAATCACCGTAATATAATCCCGGAAATTATATTACCCTGATTCTCATGTGCATTTAACATTACTTCATAAAGTCAAGGTGGCGCATCAACAAAATTTATCAACGTAAGATCAAGATCGAATACGAGTTAGATATGATAGAAGAGTTCGAGTATAAATGCACAAATAGTCAAGTAATTCCTACTTCAGTCTATATGCCGGTTGTAGTCTAGATTCACCTATGTACCTTATGACTCGGGGTGGACACAAATGAACTCTAAATCCCTACAACCAAGGCTCTGATACCACTTGTAGCGACCTCGACAAATCGTCAAGTGACGGCGTCGACTACGTAGGTCCCATTACATGGTCATAAGTCTTTAAGACGACGTTTGACCAAAATATGTCGCATTCATTTCAATGTAAAAGGGTGTTTCAAGTTTACAAAAGAAGTTCGACGGCTAGTTACATTACAATGTTAAACGTACAATTGAAACCTATGCGACACAATTTAAAAGTAGTCAAAAAGATGCTCCAAATATGCATGTATACTCGACATCCAAGCAAGTATCAAAAGAGTGCGGAAGCATGTATCACTTAAGCATTCAAAACCTGAGAAAAACATAGAAGAATCTGTCAACGAAAACGTTGGTGAAATCATAGGTTTAGTAAGTAAATTGTATTGAACCACAAGGTTCTTTATGAATTGCTTAACCAAAATCGTTCACATTCCAAAATAGTATTTGTATCACGAGCACCCAATTATCAAGGCTTAACCGAATCTTCCCTCTGAATTTTGAATTTAGTGTTAGAACTTACACTATACATTGTTGAAATTATATTTCATTCACTAACGGTAGCGAACCGTCTGAATGAGGGTTTGTTAAACCCGTATGGCCACACAACATAATTACACGCTTACACTTACACCCTGCAAGTGGAACTAATGATAATTGGATTGAGGACTTTTGTTCAAACTCGTATGCATCTTTGTATTCGTATTTGCTCACAATGTAAAAGCATGAAAAGTAAATAAGTATGAAATGTATGTGTTTCTCAGCCCACGATGTAAAGAACAAAAGTGATTAAAAAAAGTGGGACTATGATCTCACCTTGAGTGCAAGAGTTAATAAAGTACTTCAACAAGTAGACGCGTGCAAAGACAAAGCTAGTCTTGACCTAAACAAATAGGTTGTATCAATAACGATAGTCACGAAGGGTCAAAGATGTTCAATTAGTCCTATGGCTCGTTACGACTCGATTAATATAGCACGTGGATCAATTTGTCAAGTTTCATACACGACACAAGTAGTTAAGCATGTTAGAACGATTGTATAATCGTTTGGTTAAGTTTGACTAAAAGTCAAACTTGGTCAAAGTCAAAGTCAACGGGGTCGGGTCGGGTATCCGACAATTTTCCCAAGACGAGAAGTCATATAAGAGCCTAATAGTCAAGTTTCATGTTAAACGGAGTTTTAGTTAAGCGGAAACATTTTTGTGACATTTAAAAAACAAAAGAGAGTGGCCTGGGGCTTTTGCGCGGCGCGCACCCAAGTGCAATTTCTGGTCAGAACTCAACCAAGAAGGCAAACATCTGGGATCTCTGATTCTGCGCGGTGCGCGGGTAAATGCGCGGCACGCAATACCTGGGAATCATGCAGTTTGCAGAAAAATGGTCCAAGTCACGAACCAAAATACAATATAACACATTTCATGCACCGAAAACACTTAAAACGCATAACCTATATCATTAGAAAGGTAATTTGACAAGGAAAACAACTAAGCACATTTCATCAAGCAATTCATCACTAACAACAACCAAAAACCGCATTAAACGTTCATAATCAAAGTTTCAAGTTCTAAAAACGCATTTCATGATTCGGGCAACCAATTTACATGTATGATATGCCGTTTCGAAGGTAATCAAACACACATTGCAACTAAACACTTATCAACAACAATTCATAGCATTTGATGCACCAAAAGTTCATATAAAGCTTATCAAACCCTAATCCAAAATCACCAAAATCACTAATCAAGTTTATGAAGTTTTACAAATCAACCTACACATCAAATTGAAGTTAGTGACACTAGGAACACATCTAATACTTGCACTTTAACATATTAACAACATTTAAGCATCCAAATCATAAATCAAACACACCAAACTTTCAAGTTCATGCTAGTTATCAAAAATAACGAAATCGAACATATAAATCATATATTCATGTTAGACTTGAGCCATAGACACTAATTAACAACTTTATAAGTTAAAAACATCAAGAACACAAAAATCTAGTGATTTTAGAAAGTTACCCAAACGAGATGAGGTTGGTATGAAATCGAAGAGGAAGATGCAAGGATTCCAAATATGTAATTTGTTTGGATTGAAGCTTGATCGATTTAAAATGGATGATGATTTCTTGTTTGAAGATTTGAGAGAATTCTTGAAAGTGTTAAAAGAAAGTGAAAATGAAAATGGAAAGGAATGGGGAGGTGGGTGTTGACTAGTCAAAAGCTAGTCACATCTTTGCTCCCTTGGAGAAACTAGTCCCTCGAGTTTGTTGTCGGGTGCGGGAATTAACCAAACGAAATATTTTAAAACGTTAGAGTAAACGAGTGATGTTATAATTAAATAACGAGAATATTATGAACGTTAGTTAACGAAAGATGCCAAATTAAATGACGAAAGATATTATTTAAAAAAAAAAGACGGTGTTAAAATAAATTTAACGGAAAAAAAAAACGCGGGATGTTACAAATTCTGCTAATGGTAGATTTTTATCCCATCCGTTTCCAAAATCGATCACACATGCCCTAAGCATGTCTTCAAGAGTCTGAATTGTTCTTTCACTCTGCCCGTCAGTTTGCGGATGATATGCGGTACTCATATCCAAACGAGTTCCTAGGGCTTCCTATAGTGATTACCAGAACTTTGATGTAAATCTACTATCACGATCGGATATAATGGAAATAGGTATTCCATGCCTTGAAAAAATTTCCTTTATGTATAGTCGTAATAGTTTCTACATTCTATCTGTTTCCTTTATAGGCAAGAAATGTGCAGATTTGGTGAGTCGATCAACTATTACCCAAATAGTGTCATAACCCCAGGCAGTCTTAGGTAACTTTGTGATGAAATCCATGGTAACACCATCCCATTTCCATTCTGGGATTTCTGGTTGTTGAAGTAACCCTGATGGCTTCTGGTGTTCTGCTTTAACTTTAGAACAAGTTAAACATTCCCCAACATACGTTGCAACGTCTGTCTTTAAATTAGGCAACCAATAATGCGTCTTAAGATCTTGGTACATCTTTCCAACTCCAGGCTGTATCGAGTATCTTGTCTTGTGCGCCTCATTCAATATCAACTTCCTTAATCCACCCAACTTCGGTACCCAAATACGGTTTGCAAAATATCGAATTCCGTCTTCCCGTATAATGAGTTGCTTCGCATACTTCTTCATTATTTCATTTCCAAGCTGACCTGGCAGCTCGACCCCAGCCAGGGGCTCTGGCCCTTGGACCCCGCCAGGGGTTGCCACCCCTTGGACCCCGCTTATCAGGGGCGCTGCCCCCGAACCCCCGTCATAATCAAGATAATTCAAACAAGTGTGCACTCCACACTTCCCCAAACTTGTTCGATATTTATCAAGATTATTTTGGTTACAAATTAATCCCATTACACTTAAATCATATTGGTGATATAAATCACAACACATTATAGATTGTAAGTATATATGTCAAAGAACGATACATATAGTTATCGTTTTGAAAACTTAAGTTAGTGGTCTCAAAGTATACTTATAACTCATTGTTGTTAGTTCACAATGAAATGTTAAACCCTCCTTAAATCATGTTAAATATGTATAGATATGTACATATACATAATCGTATAATTATCGTGTGTTATATAGTTCGTGATATCATCGGTCAAATTGGACGGTCAAACGTTGTGTAAAACTTTTTTAAAAAATATAAGTCTCAACAGTTTGGATTGCTTATCATGTTGGTAAGGTTTAATTTATGTAAATATTAATCTCATTAGTATAGAACGATCGGAAAATTCTGGGTCGTTACAGTACCTACCCGTTAAAAAAATTTCGTCCCGAAATTTTAAAATTGTACCTATTTTGCGTTCTCGGTAAACAAATGTGGGTACTTTTGTTTCATCTGATCCTCTCATTCCCCAGTAAACTCGGGACCCCTTCGAGCATTCCAACGAACCTTAACGATTGGTATGTTACTCTGCTTGAGTTGTTTAACTTCACGGTCCATGATTTCGACTGGTTCTTCTATGAATTGTAGTTTC
This sequence comes from Rutidosis leptorrhynchoides, assembly GCF_046630445.1. NCBI lineage: Eukaryota > Viridiplantae > Streptophyta > Magnoliopsida > Asterales > Asteraceae > Rutidosis > Rutidosis leptorrhynchoides. The sequence goes on along the minus strand of NC_092337.1, from coordinate 266,937,216 downwards.
TCGTTGACTTGGATTTCTTCAAGAGGAATGGTGAGGTCTTCCTTTGCAAGACACTTCTTAAGGTTTGAAACGTGAAATGTATTATGTACTCCGGCGAGTTGTTGTGGTAATTCGAGTCGATAAGCTACCGGTCCAATGCGTTCGATGATCTTGAACGGGCCTACATACCTTGGGTTCAGTTTCCCTCTTTTTCCAAAACGTATTACACCTTTCCAAGGTGACACCTTTAACATAACCATGTCACTGATCTGAAACTCTAATGGTTTCCTTCGGACATCGGCGTAGCTCTTTTGGTGACTACGGGCTGTTTTCAATCTCTCCTTGATTTGCACTATCTTCTCAGTAGTTTCATGGATGATCTCGGGTCCAGTTAATTGTCGATCTCCTACTTCATTCCAACAGATAGGTTATCTACACTTCCTTCCATACAGTGCTTCGAATGGTGCAGCTTTAATGCTCGCATGATAACTATTATTATATGAGAATTCTGCTAATGGTAGATTTTTATCCCATCCGTTTCCAAAATCGATCACACATGCCCTAAGCATGTCTTCAAGAGTCTGAATTGTTCTTTCACTCGGCCCGTCAGTTTGCAGATGATATGCGGTACTCATATCCAAACGAGTTCCTAGGGCTTCCTGTATTGATTGCCAGAACTTTGATGTAAATCTACTATCACGATCGGATATAATGGAAATAGGTATTCCATGCCTTGAAACAATTTCCTTTATGTACAGTCGTAATAGTTTCTCCATTCTATCCGTTTCCTTTATAGGCAAGAAATGTGCAGATTTGGTGAGTCGATCAACTATTATCCAAATGGTGTCATAACCCCAGGCAGTCTTAGGTAACTTTGTGATGAAATCCATGGTAACACCATCCCATTTCCATTCTGGGATTTCTGGTTGTTGAAGTAACCCTGACGGCTTCTGGTGTTCTGCTTTAACTTTAGAACAAGTTAAACATTCCCCAACATACGTTGCAACGTCTGTCTTTAAATTAGGCCACCAATAATGCGTCTTAAGATCTTGGTACATCTTTCCAACTCTAGGATGTATCGAGTATCTTGTCTTGTGCGCCTCATTCAATATCAACTTCCTTAATCCACCCAACTTCGGTACCCAAATACGGTTTGCAAAATATCGAATTCCGTCTTCCCGTATAATGAGTTGCTTCGCATACTTCTTCATTATTTCATTTCCAAGCTGACCTGGCAGCTCAACCCCAGCCAGGGGCTCTGCCCCTTGGACCCCGCCAGGGGTTTCCACCCCTTGAACCCCGCTTATCGGGGGCTCTGCCCCCGAACCCCCATCATAATCAAGATTATTTTGGGTACAAATTAATCCCATTACACTTAAATCATATTGGTGACATAAATCACAACACATTATAGATTGTAAGTATATATGTCAAAGAACGTTACATATAGTTATCGTTTTGAAAACTTAAGTTAGTGGTCTCAAAGTATACTTATAACTCATTGTTGTTAGTTCCCAATGAAATGTTAAACCATCCATAAATCATGCTAAATATGTATAGATATGTACATATACATAATCGTATAATTATCGTGTGTTATATAGTTCGTGATATCATCGGTCAAATTGGACGGTCAAACGTTGTGTAAAACTTTTTTCAAAAATATAAGTCTCAATAGTTTGGATTGCCTATCATGTTGGTAAGGTTTAATTTATGTAAATATTAATGTCATAAGTATAGAACGATCGGAAAATTCCGGGTCGTTACAGTACCTACCCGTTAAATAAATTTCGTCCTGAAATTTTAAAATTGTACCTATTTTGCGTTCTCGGGAAACAAATGTGGGTACTTTTGTTTCATCTGATCCTCTCATTCCCAAGTAAACTCGGGACCCCTTCGAGCATTCCAACGAACCTTAACGATTGGTATGTTGCTCTACTTGAGTTGTTTAACTTCATGGTCCATGATTTCGACTGTTCTTCTATGAATTGTAGTTTCTCGTCGACTTGGATTTCTTCAAGAGGAATGGTGAGGTCTTCCTTTGAAAGACACTTCTTAAGGTTTGAAACGTGAAATGTATTATGTACTCCGGTGAGTTGTTGTGGTAATTCAAGTCGATAAGCTACCGGTCCAATGCGTTCGATGATCTTGAACGGGCCTACATACCTTGGGTTCAGTTTACCTCTTTTTCCAAAATGTATTACACCTTTCCAAGGTGACACCTTTAACATAACCATGTCACCGATCTGAAACTCTAATGGTTTCCTTCGGACATCGGCGTAGCTCTTTTGGCGACTACGGGCTGTTTTCAATCTCTCCTTGATTTGCACTATCTTCTCAGTAGTTTCATGGATGATCTCGGGTCCAGTTAATTGTCGATCTCCTACTTCGTTCCAACAGATAGGGGATCTGCACTTCCTTCCATACAGTGCTTCGAATGGTGCAGCTTTAATGCTCGCATGATAACTATTATTATACAAGAATTCTGCTAATGGTAGATTTTTATCCCATCCGTTTCCAAAATCGATCACACATGCCCTAAGCATGTCTTCAAGAGTCTGAATTGTTCTTTCACTCTGCCCGTCAGTTTGCGGATGATATGCGGTACTCATATCCAAACGAGTTCCTAGGACTTCCTGTAGTGATTGCCAGAACTTTGATGTAAATCTACGATCACAATCGGGTATAATGGAAATAGGTATTCCATGCCTTGAAACAATTTCCTTTATGTAAAGTCGTAATAGTTTCTCCATTCTGTCCATTTCCTTTATAGGCAAGAAATGTGCAGATTTGGTGACTCGATCAACTATTACCCAAATGGTGTCATAACCCCAGGCAGTCTTAGGTAACTTTGTGATGAAATCCATGGTAACACCATCCCATTTCCATTCTGGGATTTCTAGTTGTTGAAGTAACCCTGACGGCTTCTAGTGTTCTGCTTTAACTTTAGAATAAGTTAAACATTCCCCAACATACGTTGCAACGTCTGTCTTTAAATTAGGCCACCAATAATGCGTCTTAAGATCTTGGTACATCTTTCCAACTCCAGGATGTATCGAGTATCTTGTCTTGTACGCCTCATTCAATATCAACTTCCTTAATCCACCCAACTTTTGTACCCAAATATGGTTTGCAAAATATCGAATTCCGTCTTCCCGTTTAACGAGTTGCTTCGCATACTTCTTCATTATTTCATTTCCAAGCTGACCTGGTGTAACATCCCGCCTTTTTCCGTTTACTTTTCCGTTTAACTATTTAAGTTCCGTTATATGTTTATAACATCTCCCGTTAATACGCGTTACAATTATCTTGTTTTAGGTAATTTAACGCACCCGATTGCAACTTGAGGGACTAGTTTCGCCAATACACTAAAGAGGTGACTAGCATGTGACTAGTCAACCCCACCTCTTCTCATTTTCATTTTCATTTTATCTTTTCTTTCTCTACTTTCTCATTTTCCTTCAATTATCCAATTCAAGAATTCATCATCCATATTAAATCGATCAAGCTTCGGGCCAAACAAATTACATATTTGAACTCCTCGTGATCTCCTCTTCGATTCCATACCGATCTCATCAAATTTGGGTAAGTTTCTAAAATCACTAATTTTATGTGTTCTTGAGTTTTTGAGTTAAAAAGGTTGTTAATTAGTGTCTATGGCTCAAGTCTAGTATGATTATGTGTTTTGTATGCTTGTTCTTGCTAGTTTGGTGTAACTAATTCATATTGAAAGAATGCTTGCTTAATCTTGAGTTTTAGGTGTTCATATGTTGTTTAAAGATGAAAGATCATGTTTTAATTGTGTTCCTAACATCACTAGCTTCAAATTGGTATGTAGGTTGACATGGATTAGTTCATAAACTTGATTATGAAATTTGGTGAATATGGGTTAGGGTTTCATGAACTTGAAATGGTTTTGTAATGCTTTGAATGACATGTAATGTTGTTTGTAAGTGTTTAGATACATTGTATGCGTGATTATCTACACAACGGCGTATTAAATGGGTGTATTAAATTTCCGAATCATTAAATTGCATTTATAAACTTGGAAGTAATAAATGTGAGCATTAATGGTGATTTTGATATGAGTTTGTTTGGTTTTGATTGAGTAAATGCATTTAGTTATCTTCCTTGTCAAATTACCTTTCTAATGATATATGATATGCGTTTTAAATGTTTTCGGTGCATGAAATGTGTTAAATTGTGTTTTGGGTCGTGACTTAGACCAATTTTCTGCAAACAACATGTTTCCCAGGTAGTGCGCGCCGCGCATAATCAAAAATCCCAGATGTCTGCCTTCTTGGTTAATTTCTGACCAGGATTTACACTTGGGTGCGCGCCGCGCAACCCACAGCGCGCCGCGCATTTGGTCCAGCTCATTTTTGTCTTTGTTTTTCATATCACAAAATGTTCCCGCTTAACTATAATCCTGTTTACCATGAGACTTGACTATTATGCTCATATATGATTTCTCATCATGAGAAAATTGTCGGACACCCGACCCGACCCCGTTGACTTTGACTTTGACCAAGTTTGACTTTAGTCAAACTTAACCAAACAATTATACAATCGTTCTAACATGTTTAACTACTTGTAACGTGCATGAAACTTGACAATTTGCTTCACATGCTATATTAATCGAGTCGTATTGAGCCATAGGACTAATTGAACATCTTTGACCTTTCGTGACTATCGATATTGATACAACCTAATTGTTTAGGTCAAGGCTAGCATTGTTCTTTGCACACGTTACTTGTCGAAGTACTTTTTGTTCGTGCATACAAGGTGAGATCATAGTCCCACTTTTACTCTTTTTGAACTTACTTTTGGGATGAGAAAACATAAACGTTCTTTTAAACTACGTGAACACAAGTACAGGGAAAACAAACATTCTACATACGAGTTTGAACACAAATCCTCAATTCGATTATCATTAGTTACATCAGATGGTGTAAGCGAGAACTTATGTTATATGGCCATATGGGTTTGACAAACCCTCACTTCGGACGGTTCGCTACCGTCTACGGGTGAAATATATTTTCGGGAAACAGTGTATGTTCTAACACTATTATTACGGGGTTCAACGGACGGAATGTTAAGCTTTGATAATTGAGTGCTCGTGAATATTAACTTTTATAATGTACTATCACTTTATCGATGTTGCAAATCTTGTGGTTCAACTTACTTTTACTCACTTACTTATTTAAACCTGTGATTTCACCAACGTTTTCGTTGACAGATTCTCTATGTTTTTCTCAGGTCCTTGAACTTAGGTGATATATGCTTCCGCTCATACTTTTGATACTTGCATTGGATGTCGAGTATACTTGCATACGTGGAGCGTCTTTTTGACTACTTTTAATCGTGTCGCACGTGTTTCATACAAACTTTAAACATTGTTATGTACTTGTTATGGAAACTACTTTTGTAAACTTTGAAGCACCCTTATTTATGAAATGAATGCGACATACTTTTCGGTTAAACTTTGTTATAAAGACTTACGACCATGTAATGGGACCATACGTAGATGATGCCGTCATTTGACGATTTGTCGGGGTCGCTACAAGTGGTATCAGAGCTTTGGTTGTAGGGATTTAGAGTTCATTGGTGTCAACCCCGAGTCTTAGGGTACATTGGTGAGTCTAGACTACAACCGGCATATAGACTTGACATAGGAATTACTTGACTATTTGTGCATTTATACTCGAACTCTCTTACTCATATCTACTCTTATTCTATCTTACTCTTGCGTTGTATAATTTAATTGACACGCCACCTTGACTATATGTGGTGATGTCGAATGCACATATAAATTAGGGTAATATAATTCCCGGAAATTATATTACGGTGACTCATATGAACATACCGACATTATGACATAAAGAATTTAAGGTGAGTCAAGGATAATTTCCTCTTTATCTTTATTCCATATCACGGTTAGTATTATTTAGAATACTAACCAACGGTATTCTTGTGTTTTGAAGGAACAATGGCTCGTCGACGCGCCCCTCCCGAAACTCCCGAACAAGCTTTGCAACGCATGATAGCCACCGCCGTGGATGCGGCCATGGCCGGTCACTCGTCCAACAACAACAATAATAACAACAACAACAACCAAGGAGCCGGTAACTCTAGCGAAGGGTGCTCCTACAAAGCTTTCATGGGGTGCAAACCTCACACCTATGATGGAACCGGGGGACCGGTTGTGCTTACTCGTTGGTTTGAACAAACCGAGGCCGTCTTTAGCATAAGCGGTTGTCGGGATCAAGACAAGGTCAAATACTCCACCCACACTTTCTCCGGAATTGCTCTAACATGGTGGAACACCTATGTTCAATCGGTGGGTACCGATGAAGCTCATGCCCTCTCTTGGGCCGATCTAAGGGAAAAGATGATTGTTGAATATTTTCCGCGCGAAGAAACCCGAAAGCTTGAGGAAGAACTAAGAGCTTTGAAAGCGGTCGGAAACGATCTTAAAGCTTATAATCAACGCTTCGCCGAACTATCCTTGATGTGTCCTAATCTTGTTAACCCCGAATCTCAAAGGATTGAGCTCTACATGCTCGGTCTTCCAAAAAGCATCAAACAAGGGGTGATGTCATCCAAACCCACTACTCATCAAGCCGCTATGAACATGGCTCGCCAACTAATTGAAACGGTTGACGAAATTGTAGTGCCGGCTCCTAAGGCCGAGGACAAGTCGGGTGGCAACAAAAGGAAATGGGAAGCCACTCCATCAACCAACTACAACAACAACACCTTCACCAAAAAGCCTTTCAACAACGACGGCAAGAAGGGTTATGTCGGAAACTTACCTTTTTGCAACAAATGCCACAAGCATCATCACGGCGAATGTAACAAGCTAGTTTGTCACCGTTGCTAAGGTGTTGGTCATAGGGCCAACAATTGCACAAGCGCCGCCCCCGTTGATCGAAAGGGGCCCAATCCTCCAAAAACGGTCACTTGTTATGAATGTGGCCAAACGGGCCATCATAAGAACGAATGCCCGAAAAAGAAAGCCAACCCCAACAACCGAGGCCGAGCCTTTAACATTAACACCGAGGAAGCCCGAGATGACAATGAACTAGTCACGGGTACGTTTCTTCTCAACAACACTTATGTTACTTGCTTATTCGATTCGGGTGCCGATAAATGTTTTGTGTCTAAGACTTTGGCTCCTACTCTTTGCACTCCACCACACCCTTTAGATACTACTTATTCCATCGAAGTGGCCGACGGAAAACTTTTAAGTGCCGACACATACTACCGGGGGTGTACTTTGAACATTTTGGGTAACGAATTTGAAATTGACTTAATACCCATGGAACTAGGAAGTTTTGATGTAATAATCGGTATGAATTGGATGGTCAAAAATAAATCTCACATTCTTTGCGATCTTCACGCAATCCGAATTCATATCGAGAATGGTGAACCATTGATTGTCTATGGCGACAAAAATTGCACCGGACTCAATCTCGTTTCGTGCCTTAAAGTTCGAAAGCTACTCCGTAAGGGTTGTTTCGCGATTCTTGCTCACGTTAAGAAAGTCGAGGCCGACGAAAAGCGCATCGATAATGTGCCAATTGTTAGTGACTTTTCCGATGTATTTCCCGACGAATTACCGGGTCTTCCACCTCATCGACCGGTTGAATTTCAAATCGATCTTATTCCGGGAGCCGCACCCATAGCGCGTGCACCATATAGACTCGCTCCACCCGAGTTGCAAGAATTGCAAAGTCAACTCCAAGAACTACTTGACCGTGGTTTTATCCAACCTAGCCATTCACCATGGGGCGCTCCGATTTTGTTCGTCAAGAAGAAAGACGGATCCCTACGAATGTTCATTGATTATCGTGAACTAAACAAATTGACGGTTAAGAACCGATATCCTCTTCCTCGCATCGATGACCTCTTTGATCAACTACAAGGGTCTTGTGTATATTCAAAAATCGATCTCCGTTCGGGTTATCATCAACTAAGGGTTAAGGGGGAAGATGTCTCCAAAACCGCTTTCCGGACTCGTTACGGTAGTTACGAATTCCTTGTCATGCCTTTTGGTCTCACTAACGCACCGGCGGTGTTCATGGATCTTATGAACCGCGTTTGCAAACCTTACCTCGACAAATTCGTTATCGTGTTCATTGACGATATTTTGGTCTATTCTAAAAGCGAAGAGGAACACAAAGAACATCTCCGACTCGTGCTTGAACTCTTGAGGAAAGAACAACTCTATGCCAAGTTCTCCAAGTGTGAATTTTGGTTGAAGGAAGTTCAATTCCTCGGTCACGTTGTAAGTGATCAAGGCATTAAAGTCGATCCCGCAAAAATCGAAGCCATTAGTAAATGGGAGACTCCTACTACTCCTACTCAAATTCGTCAATTCTTGGGTCTCGCCGGATACTATCGTAAATTCATCAAGGATTTCTCCCTAATCGCTCGTCCTTTAACCGCGTTAACTCACAAGGAACGAAAATTCGTTTGGACATCCGAACAAGAAACCGCTTTCCAAATCTTGAAAACTAAACTAACCACCGCTCCTATCTTGTCACTTCCTGAAGGCAATGATGATTTTGTTGTATATTGTGATGCCTCGAAAAACGGTTATGGATGTGTATTAATGCAACGAAAGAAAGTCATTGCTTATGCCTCTCGACAACTCAAAGTTCACGAACGAAACTACACGACACATGATCTTGAACTCGGTGCCGTCATCTTTGCACTTAAGTTATGGAGACATCATCTTCTTGGTACCAAAAGTACTATCTTTACCGATCACAAAAGTCTCCAACACATCTTCGATCAAAAGCAACTAAACATGAGACAACGAAGGTGGATTGAAACCTTGAACGATTATAATTGCGAGCTTCGTTACCACCCCGGGAAGGCAAATGTAGTGGCCGATGCCTTAAGTAGAAAGGAAAGAGCGGTACCTCTTCGTGTCCGAGCTTTAAACATCACTATCCACTCCAACCTTAATAGCCAAATTCGCGTAGCCCAAGAGGAGGCTCTTAAGGACAATCACATCGGACGTGAACTTTTAAACATCCTTGTCTCTCGATTCGAAGTTAAGGAGAACGGACTTCGATATTACGCCGGAAGAATTTGGGTGCCTAGATATGGCGACTTACGAAACCTCATCCTAGACGAAGCCCACAAATCACGATACTCGATTCATCCTGGCCCCAATAAGATGTACCATGACCTTAAGGAACAATATTGGTGGCCGAACATCAAAAAGGAAGTTGCTAGATACGTCGCCAAATGTTTGACTTGCGCTAAAGTCAAAGCCGAACACCAAAGACCGTCTGGGTTACTCCAACAACCCGAGATCCCGCAATGGAAGTGGGAAAGGATCACGATGGATTTTATCACCAAATTACCGAAAACGTCGGGCGGTTATGATACTATTTGGGTCATTGTCGATCGCCTCACCAAATCCGCGCACTTTCTCGCCATGAAAGAAACCGACAAAATGGAGAAACTTGCACGACTTTACATTAAGGAGATTGTAGCCCGACATGGCGTACCTTTATCGATTATCTCCGACCGAGATGGCCGTTTCGTTTCTAGATTTTGGCGTACGTTGCAAGAAGCGTTGGGAACGCGTTTAGACATGAGTACCGCATATCATCCTCAAACCGATGGGCAAAGTGAACGTACGATACAAACCTTGGAGGATATGTTACGAGCTTGCGTTGTTGATTTTGGAAAAGCTTGGGACAAGCACTTACCTCTCGCCGAGTTCTCATATAACAATAGTTATCACGCGAGTATTAAGGCCGCACCTTTTGAAGTATTATATGGCCGAAAATGTCGCTCTCCTCTTTGTTGGGCAGAAGTGGGTGACGTGCAAATTTCCGGGCCCGAACTCATTCACGAAACAACCGAGAAGATTCTTCAAATTCGAGATAAGCTTCGGACGGCCCGGAGTCGTCAAAAATGCTATACCGACAAAAGACGCAAGGACCTCGAATTTCAAGTCGGTGACCGCGTCATGTTAAAAGTCGCACCTTGGAAAGGTGTCATCCATTTTGGGAAACGTGGAAAACTAAATCCGCGATACGTTGGTCCTTTCGAAATCTTAGAGCGTGTTGGAACCGTTGCGTATCGTTTGGATCTTCCGCCTCAACTAAGCTCCGTCCATCCTACTTTTCATGTATCTAATTTGAAGAAATGTCTTGCCGACCCCGATATCGTCGTTCCTCTCGAGGAACTTACTATTAATGACAAACTCCATTTTGTGGAGGAACCGGTTGAAATTGTGGACTACGTCGAGAAGGAATTGAAACAAAGCCGGATCCCGATTGTTAAGGTCCGATGGAACGCCAAAAGAGGACCCGAGTTTACTTGGGAAAGGGAAGATCAAATGCGAAAGAAACACCCTCATCTATTCCCGGTTCCGGAATCGTCGGATTCCGAGGAGGAAACAACGATTACTACGCCTGCTTAAATTTCTGGACGAAATTTCTTTTAAGGTGTAGGTAATGTAACATCCCGCCTTTTTCCGTTTACTTTTCCGTTTAACTATTTAAGTTCCGTTATATGTTTATAACATCTCCCGTTAATACGCGTTACATTTATCTTGTTTTAGGTAATTTAACGCACCCGATTGCAACTTGAGGGACTAGTTTCGCCAATACACTAAAGAGGTGACTAGCATGTGACTAGTCAACCCCACCTCTTCTCATTTTCATTTTCATTTTATCTTTTCTTTCTCTACTTTCTCATTTTCCTTCAATTATCCAATTCAAGAATTCATCATCCATATTAAATCGATCAAGCTTCGGGCCAAACAAATTACATATTTGAACTCCTCGTGATCTCCTCTTCGATTCCATACCGATCTCATCAAATTTGGGTAACTTTCTAAAATCACTAATTTTATGTGTTCTTGAGTTTTTGAGTTAAAAAGGTTGTTAATTAGTGTCTATGGCTCAAGTCTAGTATGATTATGTGTTTTGTATGCTTGTTCTTGCTAGTTTGGTGTAACTAATTCATATTGAAAGAATGCTTGCTTAATCTTGAGTTTTAGGTGTTCATATGTTGTTTAAAGATGAAAGATCATGTTTTAATTGTGTTCCTAACATCACTAGCTTCAAATTGGTATGTAGGTTGACATGGATTAGTTCATAAACTTGATTATGAAATTTGGTGAATATGGGTTAGGGTTTCATGAACTTGAAATGGTTTTGTAATGCTTTGAATGACATGTAATGTTGTTTGTAAGTGTTTAGATACATTGTATGCGTGATTATCTACACAACGGCGTATTAAATGGGTGTATTAAATTTCCGAATCATTAAATTGCATTTATGAACTTGGAAGTAATAAATGTGAGCATTAATGGTGATTTTGATATGAGTTTGTTTGGTTTTGATTGAGTAAATGCATTTAGTTATCTTCCTTGTCAAATTACCTTTCTAATGATATATGATATGCGTTTTAAATGTTTTCGGTGCATGAAATGTGTAAAATTGTGTTTTGGGTCGTGACTTAGACCAATTTTCTGCAAACAACATGTTTCCCAGGTAGTGCGCGCCGCGCACATACCTGCGCGCCGCGCATAATCAAAAATCCCAGATGTCTGCCTTCTTGGTTAATTTCTGACCAGGATTTACACTTGGGTGCGCGCCGCGCAACCCACAGCGCGCCGCGCATTTGGTCCAGCTCATTTTTGTCTTTGTTTTTCATATCACAAAATGTTCCCGCTTAACTATAATCCTGTTTACCATGAGACTTGACTATTATGCTCATATATGATTTCTCATCATGAGAAAATTGTCGGACACCCGACCCGACCCCGTTGACTTTGACTTTGACCAAGTTTGACTTTAGTCAAACTTAACCAAACAATTATACAATCGTTCTAACATGTTTAACTACTTGTAACGTGCATGAAACTTGACAATTTGCTTCACATGCTATATTAATCGAGTCGTATTGAGCCATAGGACTAATTGAACATCTTTGACCTTTCGTGACTATCGATATTGATACAACCTAATTGTTTAGGTCAAGGCTAGCATTGTTCTTTGCACACGTTACTTGTCGAAGTACTTTTTGTTCGTGCATACAAGGTGAGATCATAGTCCCACTTTTACTCTTTTTGAACTTACTTTTGGGATGAGAAAACATAAACGTTCTTTTAAACTACGTAAACACAAGTACAGGGAAAACAAACATTCTACATACAAGTTTGAACACAAATCCTCAATTCGATTATCATTAGTTACATCAGATGGTGTAAGCGAGAACTTATGTTATATGGCCATATGGGTTTGACAAACCCTCACTTCGGACGGTTCGCTACCGTCTACGGGTGAAATATATTTTCGGGAAACAGTGTATGTTCTAACACTATTATTACGGGGTTCAACGGACGGAATGTTAAGCTTTGATAATTGAGTGCTCGTGAATATTAACTTTTAGAATGTACTATCACTTTATCTATGTTGCAAATCTTGTGGTTCAACTTACTTTTACTCACTTACTTATTTAAACCTGTGATTTCACCAACGTTTTCGTTGACAGATTCTCTATGTTTTTCTCAGGTCCTTGAACTTAGGTGATATATGCTTCCGCTCATACTTTTGATACTTGCATTGGATGTCGAGTATACTTGCATACGTGGAGCGTCTTTTTGACTACTTTTAATCGTGTCGCACGTGTTTCATACAAACTTTAAACATTGTTATGTACTTGTTATGGAAACTACTTTTGTAAACTTTGAAGCACCCTTATTTATGAAATGAATGCGACATACTTTTCGGTCAAACTTTGTTATAAAGACTTACGACCATGTAATGGGACCATACGTAGATGACGCCGTCATTTGACGATTTGTCGGGGTCGCTACACCTGGCAGCTCGACCCCAGCTAGGGGCTCTGCCCCTTGGACCTCCCTAGGGGTTGCCACCCCTTGGACCCCGCTTATCGGGGGTGCTGCCCCCGAACCCCTGTCATAATCAAGATAAGTTCAAACAAGTGTGCACTCCACACTTCCCCAAACTTGTTCGATATTTATCAAGATTATTTTGGTTACAAATTAATCCCATTACACTTAAATCATATTGGTGACATAAATCACAACACATTATAGATTGTAAGCATATATGTCAAAGAACGTTACATATAGTTATCGTTTTGAAAACTTAAGTTAGTGGTCTCAAAGTATACTTATAACTCATTGTTGTTAGTTCACAATGAAATGTTAAACCATCCTTAAATCATGTTAAATATGTATAGATATGTACATATACATAATCGTATAATTATCGTGTGTTATATAGTTTGTGATATCATCGGTCAAATTGGACGGTCAAACGTTGTGTAAAACTTTTTTCAAAAATATAAGTCTCAACAGTTTTGATTGCTTATCATGTTGGTAAGGTTTAATTTATGTAAATATTAATCTCATAAGTATAGAACGATCAGAAAATTCCGGGTCGTTACAGTACCTACCCGTTAAATAAATTTCGTCCCGAAATTTTAAAATTGTACCTATTTTGCGTTCTCGGGAAACAAATGTGGGTACTTTTGTTTCATCTGATCCTCTCATTCCCAAGTAAACTCGGGACCCCTTCGAGCATTCCAACGAACCTTAACGATTGGTATGTTGCTCTGCTTGAGTTGTTTAACTTCACGTTCCATGATTTCGACTGGTTCTTCTATGAATTGTAGTTTCTCGTCGACTTGGATTTCTTCAAGAGGAATGGTGAGGTCTTCCTTTGGAAGACACTTCTTAAGGTTTGAAACGTGAAATGTATTATGTACTCTGGCGAGTTGTTGTGGTAATTCGAGTCGATAAGCTACTGGTCCAATGCGTTCGATGATCTTGAACGGGCCTACATACCTTGGGTTCAGTTTACCTCTTTTTCCAAAACGTATTACACCTTTCTAAGGTGACACCTTTAACATAACCATGTCACCGATCTAAAACTCTAATGGTTTCCTTCGAACATCGGCGTAGCTCTTTTGGCGACTACGGGCTGTTTTCAATCTCTCCTTGATTTGCACTATCTTCTCAGTAGTTTCATGGATGATCTCGGGTCCAGTTAATTGTCGATCTCCTACTTCGTTCCAACAGATAGGGGATCTATTCTTCCTTCCATACAGTGCTTCAAATGGTGCAGCTTTAATGCTCGCATGATAACTATTATTATACAAGAATTCTGCTAATGGTAGATTTTTATCCCATCCGTTTCCAAAATCAATCACACATGCCCTAAGCATGTCTTCAAGAGTCTGAATTTTTCTTTCACTCTGCCCGTTAGTTTGCGGATGATATGTGGTACTCATATCCAAACAAGTTCCTAGGGCTTCCTGTAATGATTGCCAGAACTTTGATGTAAATCTACTATCACGATCGGATATAATGGAAATAGGTATTCCATGCCTTGAAACAATTTCCTTTATGTACAGTCATAATAGTTTCTCCATTCTATCTGTTTCCTTTATAGGCAAGAAATGTGCAGATTTGGTGAGTCGATCAACTATTACCCAAATGGTGTCATAACCCCAGGCAGTCTTAGGTAACTTTGTGATAAAATCTATGGTAACACCATCCCATTTCCATTCTGGGATTTCTGGTTGTTGAAGTAACCCTGACGGCTTCTGGTGTTCTGCTTTAACTTTAGAAGAAGTTAAACATTGCCCAACATACGTTGCAACGTCTGTCTTTAAATTAGGCCACCAATAATGCGTCTTAAGATCTTGGTACATCTTTCCAACTCCAGGATGTATCGAGTATCTTGTCTTGTGCGCCTCATTCAATATCAACTTCCTTAATCCACCCAACTTCGGTACCTAAATACGGTTTGCAAAATATCGAATTCCGGCTTCCCCTATAACGAGTTGCTTCGCATACTTCTTCATTATTTCAATTCCAGCTCGACCCCAGCCAGGGGCTCTGCCCCTTGGACCCCGCCAGGGGTTGCCACCCCTTGGACCCCGCTTATCGGGGGCGCTGCCTGAAATGTCCCGTTCTTATTGATTAAAAACGTTCCATATTAATTGATTTCGTTGCGAGGTTTTGACCTCTATATGAGACGTTTTTCAAAGACTACATTCATTTTAAAACAAACCATAACCTTTATTTAATCAATAAAGGTTTAAAAAGCTTTACGTAGATTATCAAATAATGATAATCTAAAATATCCTGTTTACACACGACCATTACATAATGGTTTACAATACAAATATGTTACAACAAAATAAGTTTCTTGAATGCAGTTTTTACACAATATCATACAAGCATGGACTCCAAATCTCGTCCTTATTTAAGTATACGACAGCGGAAGCTCTTAATAATCACCTGAGAATAAACATGCTTAAAACGTCAACAAAAATGTTGGTGAGTTATAGGTTTAACCTATATATATCAAATCATAATAATAGACCACAAGATTTCATATTTCAATACACATCCCATACATAGAGATAAAAATCATTCATATGGTGAACACCTGGTAACCGACATTAACAAGATGCATATATAAGAATATCCCCATCATTCCGGGACACCCTTCGGATATGATATAAATTTCGAAGTACTAAAGCATCCGGTACTTTGGATGGGGCTTGTTAGGCCCAATAGATCAATTAGGGTGTCTGTTCCCTAATTCTTAGATTACCAGACTTAATAAAAAGGGGCATATTCGATTTCGATAATTCAACCATAGAATGTAGTTTCACGTACTCGTGTCTATTTTGTAAATCATTTATAAAACCTGCATGTATTCTCATCCCAAAAATATTAGATTTTAAAAGTGGGACTATAACTCACTTTCACAGATTTTTACTTCGTCGGGAAGTAAGACTTGGCCACTGGTAGATTCACGAACCTATAACAATATATACATATATATCAAAGTATGTTCAAAATATATTTACAACACTTTTAATATATTTTGATGTTTTAAGTTTATTAAGTCAGCTGTCCTCGTTAGTAACCTACAACTAGTTGTCCACAGTTAGATGTATAGAAATAAATCGATCAATATTATCTTGAATCAATCCACGACCCAGTGTATACGTATCTCAGTATTGATCACAACTCAAACTATATATATTTTGGAATCAACCTCAACCCTGTATAGCTAACTCCAACATTCACATATAGAGTGTCTATGGTTGTTCCGAAATATATATAGATGTGTCGACATGATAGGTCGAAACATTGTATACGTGTCTATGGTATCCCAAGATTACATAATATACAATACAAGTTGATTAAGTTATGGTAGGAATAGATTTGTTACCAATTTTCACGTAGCTAAAATGAGAAAAATTATCCAATCTTGTTTTACCCATAACTTCTTCATTTTAAATTCGTTTTGAGTGAATCAAATTGCTATGGTTTCATATTGAACTCTATTTTATGAATATAAATAGAATAAGTATAGGTTTATAGTCGAAAAAATAAGTTACAAGTCGTTTTTGTAAAGGTGGTCATTTCAGTCGAAAGAACGACGTCTAGATGACCATTTTAGAAAACATACTTCCACTTTGAGTTTAACCATAATTTTTGGATATAGTTTCATGTTCATAATAAAAATCATTTTCTCAGAATAACAACTTTTAAATCAAAGTTTATCATAGTTTTTAATTAACTAACCCAAAACAGCCCGCGGTGTTACTACGACGGCGTAAATCCGGTTTTACAGTGTTTTTCGTGTTTCCAGGTTTTAAATCATTAAGTTAGCATATCATATAGATATAGAACATGTGTTTAGTTGATTTTAAAAGTCAAGTTAGAAGGATTAACTTTTGTTTGCGAACAATTTTAGAATTAACTAAACTATGTTCTAGTGATTACAAGTTTAAACCTTCGAATAAGATAACTTTATATGTATGAATCGAATGATGTTATGAAAATCATTACTACCTTAAATTCCTTGGATAAACTTACTGGAAAATAAAAAAATGGATCTAGCTTCAACGGATCCTTGGATGGCTCGAAGTTCTTGAAGCAGAATCATGACACGAAAACAAGTTCAAGTAAGATCATCACTTGAAATAAGATTGTTATAGTTATAGAAATTGAACCAAAGTTTGAATATGATTATTACCTTGTATTAGAATGATAACCTACTGTAAGAAATAAAGATTTCTTGAGGTTGGATGTGTAGTGACCCGAACTTTTCCATGTTTATATATATATTAATTGAGATTGATATTTACATGATTAAATGTTTCCAACATGTTAAGCAATCAAACTTGTTAAGACTTGATTAATTGAAATAGATTTCATATAGACAATTGACCACCCAAGTTGACCGGTGATTCACGAACGTTAAAACTTGTAAAAACTATATGATGACATATATATGGTTATATATATAGTTAACATTATATTATGATAATTAAACATATCATTAAGTATATTAACAATGAACTACATATGTAAAAACAAGACTACTAACTTAATGATTTTGAAACCAGACATACATGTAACGATTATCGTTGTAACGACATTTAATGTATATATATCATATTAAGAGATATTCGTACATCATAATATCATGATAATATAATAATTTAAAATCTCTTTTGATATTATAAACATTGGATTAACAACATTTAACAAGATCGTTAACCTAAAGGTTTCAAAACAACATTTACATGTAACGACTAACGATGACTTAACGACTCAGTTAAAATGTATATACATGTAGTGTTTTAATATGTATTTATACACTTTTGAAAGACTTCAATACACTTATCAAAATACTTCTACTTAACAAAAATGCTTACAATTACATCCTCGTTCAGTTTCATCAACAATTCTACTCGTATGCACCCGTATTCGTACTCGTACAATACACAGCTTTTAGATGTATGTACTATTGGTATATACACTCCAATGATCAGCTCTTAGCAGCCCATGTGAGTCACCTAACACATGTGGGAACCATCATTTGGCAACTAGCATGAAATATCTCATAAAATTACAAAAATATGAGTAATCATTCATGACTTATTTACATGAAAACAAAATTACATATCCTTTATATCTAATCCATACACCAACGACCAAAAACACCTACAAACACTTTCATTCTTCAATTTTCTTCATCTAATTGATCTCTCTCAAGTTCTATCTTCAAGTTCTAAGTGTTCTTCATAAATTTCAAAAGTTCTAGTTTCATAAAATCAAGAATACTTTCAAGTTTGCTAGCTCACTTCCAATCTTGTAAGGTGATCATCCAACCTCAAGAAATCTTTGTTTCTTACAGTAGGTTATCATTCTAATACAAGGTAATAATCATATTCAAACTTTGGTTCAATTTCTATAACTATAACAATCTTATTTCAAGTGATGATCTTACTTGAACTTGTTTTCGTGTCATGATTCTGCTTCAAGAACTTCGAGCCATCCAAGGATCCGTTGAAGCTAGATCCATTTTTCTCTTTTCCAGTAGGTTTATCCAAGGAAATTATGGTAGTAATGATGTTCATAACATCATTCGATTCATACATATAAAGCTATCTTATTCGAAGGTTTAAACTTGTAATCACTAGAACATAGTTTAGTTAATTCTAAACTTGTTCGCAAACAAAAGTTAATCCTTCTAACTTTACTTTTAAAATCAACTAAACACATGTTCTATATCTATATGATATGCTAACTTAATGATTTAAAACCTGGAAACATGAAAAACACCGTAAAACCGGATTTACGCCGTCGTAGTAACACCGCGGGCTGTTTTGGGTTAGTTAATTAAAAACTATGATAAACTTTGATTTAAAAGTTGTTATTCTGAGAAAATGATTTTTATTATGAACATGAAACTATATCCAAAAATTATGGTTAAACTCAAAGTGGAAGTATGTTTTCTAAAATGGTCATCTAGACGTCGTTCTTTCGACTGAAATGACTACCTTTACAAAAACGACTTGTAACTTATTTTTCCGACTATAAACCTATACTTTTTCTGTTTAGATTCATAAAATAGAGTTCAATATGAAACCATAGCAATTTTATTCACTCAAAACGGATTTAAAATGAAGAAGTTATGGGTAAAACAAGATTGGATAATTTTTCTCATTTTAGCTACGTGAAAATTGGTAACAAATCTATTCCAACCATAACTTAATCAACTTGTATTGTATATTATGTAATCTTGAGATACCATAGACACGTATACAATGTTTCGACCTATCATGTCGACACATCTATATATATTTCGGAACAACCATAGACACTCTATATGTGAATGTTGGAGTTAGCTATACAGGGTTGAGGTTGATTCCAAAATATATATAGTTTGAGTTGTGATCAATACTGAGATACGTATACACTGGGTCGTGGATTGATTCAAGATAATATTTATCGATTTATTTCTGTACATCTAACTGTGGACAACTAGTTGTAGGTTACTAACGAGGACAGCTGACTTAATAAACTTAAAACATCAAAATATATTAAAAGTGTTGTAAATATATTTTGAATATACTTTGATATATATGTATATATTGTTATAGGTTCGTGAATCAACCAGTGGCCAAGTCTTACTTCCCGACGAAGTAAAAATCTGTGAAAGTGAGTTATAGTCCCACTTTTAAAATCTAATATTTTTGGGATGAGAATACATGCAGGTTTTATAAATGATTTACAAAATAGACACAAGTACGTGAAACTACATTCTATGGTTGAATTATCAAAATCGAATATGCCCCTTTTTATTAAAGTCTGGTAATCTAAGAATTAGGGAACAGACACCCTAATTGACGCGAATCCTAAAGATAGATCTATTGGGCCTAACAAACCCCATCCAAAGTACCGGATGCTTTAGTACTTCGAAATTTATATCATATCCGAAGGGTGTCCCGGAATGATGGGGATATTCTTATATATGCATCTTGTTATTGTCGGTTACCAGGTGTTCACCATATGAATGATTTTTATCTCTATGTATGGGATGTGTATTGACATATGAAATCTTGTGGTCTATTGTTACGATTTGATATATATAGGTTAAACCTATAACTCACCAACATTTTTGTTGACATTTAAAGCATGTTTATTCTCAGGTGAATACTAAGAGCTTCCGCTGTTGCATACTAAAATAAGGACAAGATTTGGAGTCCATGTTTGTATGATATTGTGTAAAAACTGCATTCAAGAAACTAATTTCGATGTAACATATTTGTATTGTAAACCATTATGTAATGGTCGTGTGTAAACAGGATATTTTAGATTATCATTATTTGATAATCTACGTAAAGCTTTTTAAACCTTTATTTATGAAATAAAGGTTATGGTTTGTTTTAAAAATGAATGCAGTCTTTGAAAAATGTCTCATATAGAGGTCAAAACCTCGCAACGAAATCAATTAATATGGAACGTTTTTAATCAATAAGAACGGGACATTTCAGTTGGTATCCGAGCGTTGGTCTTAGAGAACCAGAATTTTGCATTAGTGTGTCTTATCTAGTTTGTTAGGATGCATTAGTGAGTCTGGACTTCGACCGTGTTTACTTGAAAAATGATTGCTTAACAAATTTTGTTGGAAACTATATATTTTTAACATGTGAATATTATGTGATATATTAATCTCTTAACGCGTTTGATATTATGTGATAGATGTCTACCTCTAGAACAAGTCCCATTGACTCACCTAATAATAATGAAGAGTCAAATGTAAATTGGAATGATTCGTGGACTGATTCACAAGTTCCCGAAGAGGAACCGGAAGAAGAGTCGGAACCGGAAGAAGAATCGGAACCGGAAGAAGAATCGGAACCGGATGAAGAAATAGAACCGGTGGGGGAAATAATAAAACGGTTAAGTAAAAGAAAATCCTCAACCAACCGACCAAGGTTAATTATGGTCAATGGTGTTTCCGCCAAGGAAGCAAAATATTGGGAGGATTACCAATTCTCCGATGAATCGGATTCCGACGAGAATTCCGATGATGTTATAGAAATTACCCCAACTGAATTTAAAAAGGCAAAAGAAAATAATAAGGGAAAGGGCATAAAAATAGAGAAATCTAATTCCAACCCCGATGAACTTTATATGTATCGTCAACGCCCGAAGTCCTTAAGTTGTAACAATGACCCGGGAACCTCTAAACCACCAGGTTTTTCTAAACCAATGTGGACAACGACGGCTCGTATTAGGGGAACATCATATATCCCTAGAAACTTGGCAAAACGAACCAAAACCGAAGAAGAAGAAACGAGCGAGTCGGAATAAGATAGTTGTATTCGTGTGGTGTAATATATGTAATATAGTGTTCTTATGCTTTATGATATATGTAAAAATTGCTTGTATTAATAAGTAATTTTTTTTTATGAATCTAACTCTTGTCTATTTTACAGTTTAAAAACACAAAATGGATAGACAACCTAATATTTTAAGAGACCTACCCGGAGACATGATTGATGAAATCTTGTCTAGAGTCGGCCAGAATTCCTCGGCACAACTATTTAAGGCGAGATCAGTTTGTAAGACATTCGAAGAACGTTCCAAGAATGTCTTGGTTTATAAGAGACTTTCGTTTGAAAGATGGGGGATATCACATTGGGAAACCCATAAGTTACGATGTGTTTACTTTGATGCATATATTGCGGGGAACCCAAATGCTATTTTACGCAACGGGTTAAGAAATTATTTTGACTCAATATATCCGAATATTGGACTTCGTGATTTAGAAAAAGCGGCTAACATGCAACATAAAGAAGCATGTTATGCTTACGGATTAGTAATGTTCGCTTCTCACCAAAGTGAGAACAAGAACATCGGGCTACAACTATTAAACAAAACGTTTCCACAAGTGACGGAGTCGGTAATTGGGGTAAGAAATGAGGTTTTTAGATTATTACGGGACTGTTGGACATTACGTAACCCTCATCCCTTTGACGACGTTACAATACGCTGTCTTATCAACGGCCATAACGGTTATGTTGCACAAGACCAAGGATGGGAAGTAGTCCTAGTAAAACCAGAATGCATGACTTGTTTCTGGACGTATGAATTACGTGTCTTTATTGCCTTTGCTGAACGACTTGTGTACTAGCTAGAATTATCTTCACAACTATCTTGTATCAAAGCTATTGTGTGCTATATTTCATGCTTTATGTAAAATAAGCGGTATTGTAAGTTTGTAAAATATTGTATAAAAGTTTGAACGCGAAATATTATTATAATCAGTTTTTCATATAGAATTGTAGTAGTTGAATTGTATATTAGCTACTCAGTATGAACTTAACGGGTAGGTACTACCCGAATTTAAACTTATAAAACGCTAATATGAAGAAAAAGCTTTTATAAATGAGTTCATATTATGCTACGAAATACTATTAACTACTCTTAATATTCTGTATGATTAACTTGTTCCATTTAACTATTTTGAAGGAAATGGCACCGACTACTCGACACACCATGAATATGAATGAAGAGGAATTCCGTACTTTTCTAGCTTCAAACATAGCTGCAGTACAGGCTGCGCTACATACCAACAATAACCTTGGATCTAGCAGTACAGGAAATCGTGTAGGATGCACCTACAAAGAATTCACTGCCTGCAAACCTTTGGAATTTGATGGAACCGAAGGACCGATCGGATTGAAACGGTGGACCGAGAAGGTCGAATCAGTGTTTGCCATAAGTAAGTGTACTGAAGAGGACAAAGTAAAGTACGCTACGCATACCTTCACAGGTTCTGCGTTAACATGGTGGAATACCTATCTAGAGCAGGTGGGACAAGACGATGCGTACGCACTACCGTGGTCAGCATTCAAGCACTTGATGAACGAGAAGTACCGTCCAAGAACCGAGGTCAATAAGCTCAAGACAGAACTTAGAGGGTTACGAACCCAAGGATTTGATATTACCACGTACGAAAGACGATTCACAGAATTGTGCCTATTGTGTCCGGGAGCATTCGAAGATGAGGAAGAGAAGATCGACGCGTTTGTGAAAGGATTACCGGAAAGAATCCAAGAAGATATAAGTTCACACGAGCCCGCCTCCATACAACAGGCATGTAGAATGGCTCACAAACTCGTGAACCAAATTGAAGAAAGAATTAAAGAACAGACTGCTGAAGAGGCCAATGTGAAGCAAGTCAAAAGAAAGTGGGAGGAAAACGGTGATAAGAATCACCAATACAACAACAACAGCAATTACAACAATAATCGCAACAATTATCCCAACAATCGCAACATCAATCGCAACTACAATAAACGGCCCAACAACAACAACAACAGCAACTACAACAATCATCCCAACAACAATAATAACCGCAACAACAACAACAATCAGAAGCAGCTATGCCAAAGGTGTGAAAAGAATCACTCGGGGTTCTGCACCAAATTTTGCAACAAGTGTAAAAGAAATGGTCATAGCGCGGCGAAGTGTGAGGTCTACGGACCAGGGGTTAATAGAACGAAAGGAACAAATGGTGTCGGAACGAGTAATGGCGGAGCAAGTAGTGTCGGAGCAAGTTATGCCAATGTAGTTTGTTATAAATGTGGAAAACCGGGCCACATTATTAGAAATTGCCCGAACCAGGAGAATACGAATGGACAAGGCCGTGGAAGAGTTTTCAATATTAATGCGGCAGAGGCACAGGAAGACCCGGAGCTTGTTACGGGTACGTTTCTTATTGACAATAAATCTGCTTACGTTTTATTTGATTCGGGTGCGGATAGAAGCTATATGAGTAGAGATTTTTGTGCTAAATTAAGTTGTCCATTGACGCCTTTGGATAGTAAATTTTTACTCGAATTAGCAAATGGTAAATTAATTTCAGCAGATAATATATGTCGTAATCGAGAAATTAAACTGGTTAGCGAAACATTTAAGATTGATTTGATACCAGTAGAGTTAGGGAGTTTTGATGTGATAATCGGTATGGACTGGTTGAAAGAAGTGAAAGCGGAGATCGTTTGTTACAAAAATGCAATTCGCATTATACGAGAAAAAGGAAAACCCTTAATGGTGTACGGAGAAAAGGGCAACACGAAGCTACATCTTATTAGTAATTTGAAGGCACAAAAACTAATAAGAAAAGGTTGCTATGCTGTTCTAGCACACGTCGAGAAAGTACAAACTGAAGAAAAGAGCATCAATGATGTTCCCGTCGCAAAAGAATTTCCTGATGTATTTCCGAAAGAATTACCGGGATTACCCCCACATCGATCCGTTGAATTTCAAATAGATCTTGTACCAGGAGCTGCACCAATAGCTCGTGCTCCTTACAGACTCGCACCCAGCGAGATGAAAGAACTACAAAGCCAATTACAAGAACTTTTAGAGCGTGGTTTCATTCGACCAAGCACGTCACCGTGGGGAGCTCCTGTTTTGTTTGTCAAGAAGAAAGATGGTACATTCAGGTTGTGTATCGACTACCGAGAGTTGAACAAACTTACCATCAAGAACCGCTACCCACTACCGAGAATCGATGACTTATTTGATCAACTACAAGGCTCGTCTGTTTATTCAAAGATTGACTTACGTTCCGGGTATCATCAAATGCGGGTGAAAGAAGATGATATTCCAAAGACTGCTTTCAGAACACGTTACGGTCATTACGAGTTTATGGTCATGCCGTTTGGTTTAACTAATGCACCAGCTGTGTTCATGGACCTTATGAACCGAGTGTGTGGACCATACCTTGACAAGTTTGTCATTGTTTTCATTGATGACATACTTATTTACTCAAAGAATGACCAAGAACACGGTGAACATTTGAGAAAGGTGTTAGAAGTATTGAGGAAGGAAGAATTGTACGCTAAGTTTTCAAAGTGTGCATTTTGGTTGGAAGAAGTTCAATTCCTCGGTCACATAGTGAACAAAGAAGGTATTAAGGTGGATCCGGCAAAGATAGAAACTGTTGAAAAGTGGGAAACCCCGAAAACTCCGAAACACATACGCCAGTTTTTAGGACTAGCTGGTTACTACAGAAGGTTCATCCAAGACTTTTCCAGAATAGCAAAACCCTTGACTGCATTAACGCATAAAGGGAAGAAATTTGAATGGAATGATGAACAAGAGAAAGCGTTTCAGTTATTGAAGAAAAAGCTAACTACGGCACCTATATTGTCATTGCCTGAAGGGAATGATGATTTTGTGATTTATTGTGATGCATCAAAGCAAGGTCTCGGTTGTGTATTAATGCAACGAACGAAGGTGATTGCTTATGCGTCTAGACAACTGAAGATTCATGAACAAAATTATACGACGCATGATTTGGAATTAGGCGCGGTTGTTTTTGCATTAAAGACTTGGAGGCACTACTTATATGGGGTCAAAAGTATTATATATACCGACCACAAAAGTCTTCAACACATATTTAATCAGAAACAACTGAATATGAGGCAGCGTAGGTGGATTGAATTATTGAATGATTACGACTTTGAGATTCGTTACCACCCGGGGAAGGCAAATGTGGTAGCCGATGCCTTGAGCAGGAAGGACAGAGAACCCATTCGAGTAAAATCTATGAATATAATGATTCATAATAACATTACTACTCAAATAAAGGAGGCGCAACAAGGAGTTTTAAAAGAGGGAAATTTAAAGGATGAAATACCCAAAGGATCGGAGAAGCATCTTAATATTCGGGAAGACGGAACCCGGTATAGGGCTGAAAGGATTTGGGTACCAAAATTTGGAGATATGAGAGAAATGGTACTTAGAGAAGCTCATAAAACCAGATACTCAATACATCCTGGAACGGGGAAGATGTACAAGGATCTCAAGAAACATTTTTGATGGCCGGGTATGAAAGCCGATGTTGCTAAATACGTAGGAGAATGTTTGACGTGTTCTAAGGTCAAAGCTGAGCATCAGAAACCATCAGGTCTACTTCAACAATCCGAAATCCCGGAATGGAAATGGGAAAACATTACCATGGATTTCATCACTAAATTGCCAAGGACTGCAAGTGGTTTTGATACTATTTGGGTAATAGTTGACCGTCTCACCAAATCAGCACACTTCTTGCCAATAAGAGAAGATGACAAGATGGAGAAGTTAGCACGACTGTATTTGAAGGAAGTCATCTCCAGACATGGAATACCAATCTCTATTATCTCTGATAGGGATGGCAGATTTATTTCAAGATTCTGGCAGACATTACAGCAAGCATTAGGAACTCGTCTAGACATGAGTACTGCCTATCATCCACAAACTGATGGGCAGAGCGAAAGGACGATACAAACGCTTGAAGACATGCTACGAGCATGTGTTATTGATTTCGGAAACAGTTGGGATCGACATTTACCGTTAGCAGAATTTTCCTACAACAACAGCTACCATTCAAGCATTGAGATGG
The DNA here is from genome assembly GCF_046630445.1 of Rutidosis leptorrhynchoides. Lineage (NCBI taxonomy): Eukaryota > Viridiplantae > Streptophyta > Magnoliopsida > Asterales > Asteraceae > Rutidosis > Rutidosis leptorrhynchoides. The sequence continues at coordinate 266,910,949 of NC_092337.1, read as the reverse complement.
CGCCGTTTGAAGCACTTTATGGTAGAAAGTGCAGGTCTCCGATTTGTTGGAGTGAAGTGGGGGATAGACAGATTACGGGTCCGGAGATTATACAAGAAACTACCGAGAAGATCATCCAAATTCAACAACGGTTGAAAACCGCCCAAAGTCGACAAAAGAGCTATGCTGACATTAAAAGAAAAGATATAGAATTTGAAATTGGAGAGATGGTCATGCTTAAAGTTGCACCTTGGAAAGGCGTTGTTCGATTTGGTAAACGAGGGAAATTAAATCCAAGGTATATTGGACCATTCAAGATTATTGATCGTGTCGGACCAGTAGCTTACCGACTTGAGTTACCTCAACAACTCGCGGCTGTACATAACACTTTCCACATCTCGAATTTGAAGAAATGTTTTGCTAAAGAAGATCTCACTATTCCGTTAGATGAAATCCAAATCAATGAAAAACTTCAATTCATCGAAGAACCCGTCGAAATAATGGATCGTGAGGTTAAAAGACTTAAGCAAAACAAGATACCAATTGTTAAGGTTCGATGGAATGCTCGTAGAGGACCTGAGTTCACCTGGGAGCGTGAAGATCAGATGAAGAAGAAATACCCACATCTATTTCCAGAAGATTCGTCAACACCTTCAACAGCTTAAAATTTCAGGACGAAATTTATTTAACGGGTAGGTACTGTAGTGACCCGAACTTTTCCATGTTTATATATATATTAATTGAGATTGATATTTACATGATTAAATGTTTCCAACATGTTAAGCAATCAAACTTGTTAAGACTTGATTAATTGAAATAGATTTCATATAGACAATTGACCACCCAAGTTGACCGGTGATTCACGAACGTTAAAACTTGTAAAAACTATATGATGACATATATATGGTTATATATATAGTTAACATTATATTATGATAATTAAACATATCATTAAGTATATTAACAATGAACTACATATGTAAAAACAAGACTACTAACTTAATGATTTTGAAACCAGACATACATGTAACGATTATCGTTGTAACGACATTTAATGTATATATATCATATTAAGAGATATTCGTACATCATAATATCATGAAAATATAATAATTTAAAATCTCTTTTGATATTATAAACATTGGATTAACAACATTTAACAAGATCGTTAACCTAAAGGTTTCAAAACAACATTTACATGTAACGACTAACGATGACTTAACGACTCAGTTAAAATGTATATACATGTAGTGTTTTAATATGTATTTATACACTTTTGAAAGACTTCAATACACTTATCAAAATACTTCTACTTAACAAAAATGCTTACAATTACATCCTCGTTCAGTTTCATCAACAATTCTACTCGTATGCACCCGTATTCGTACTCGTACAATACACAGCTTTTAGATGTATGTACTATTGGTATATACACTCCAATGATCAGCTCTTAGCAGCCCATGTGAGTCACCTAACACATGTGGGAACCATCATTTGGCAACTAGCATGAAATATCTCATAAAATTACAAAAATATGAGTAATCATTCATGACTTATTTACATGAAAACAAAATTACATATCCTTTATATCTAATCCATACACCAACGACCAAAAACACCTACAAACACTTTCATTCTTCAATTTTCTTCATCTAATTGATCTCTCTCAAGTTCTATCTTCAAGTTCTAAGTGTTCTTCATAAATTTCAAAAGTTCTAGTTTCATAAAATCAAGAATACTTTCAAGTTTGCTAGCTCACTTCCAATCTTGTAAGGTGATCATCCATCCTCAAGAAATCTTTGTTTCTTACAGTAGGTTATCATTCTAATACAAGGTAATAATCATATTCAAACTTTGGTTCAATTTCTATAACTATAACAATCTTATTTCAAGTGATGATCTTACTTGAACTTGTTTTCGTGTCATGATTCTGCTTCAAGAACTTCGAGCCATCCAAGGATCCGTTGAAGCTAGATCCATTTTTCTCTTTTCCAGTAGGTTTATCCAAGGAAATTAAGGTAGTAATGATGTTCATAACATCATTCGATTCATACATATAAAGCTATCTTATTCGAAGGTTTAAACTTGTAATCACTAGAACATAGTTTAGTTAATTCTAAACTTGTTCGCAAACAAAAGTTAATCCTTCTAACTTGACTTTTAAAATCAACTAAACACATGTTCTATATCTATATGATATGCTAACTTAATGATTTAAAACCTGGAAACATGAAAAACACCGTAAAACCGGATTTACGCCGTCGTAGTAACACCGCGGGCTGTTTTGGGTTAGTTAATTAAAAACTATGATAAACTTTGATTTAAAAGTTGTTATTCTGAGAAAATGATTTTTATTATGAACATGAAACTATATCCAAAAATTATGGTTAAACTCAAAGTGGAAGTATGTTTTCTAAAATGGTCATCTAGACGTCGTTCTTTCGACTGAAATGACTACCTTTACAAAAACGACTTGTAACTTATTTTTCCGACTATAAACCTATACTTTTTCTGTTTAGATTCATAAAATAGAGTTCAATATGAAACCATAGCAATTTGATTCACTCAAAACGGATTTAAAATGAAGAAGTTATGGGTAAAACAAGATTGGATAATTTTTCTCATTTTAGCTACGTGAAAATTGGTAACAAATCTATTCCAACCATAACTTAATCAACTTGTATTGTATATTATGTAATCTTGAGATACCATAGACACGTATACAATGTTTCGACCTATCATGTCGACACATCTATATATATTTCGGAACAACCATAGACACTCTATATGTGAATGTTGGAGTTAGCTATACAGGGTTGAGGTTGATTCCAAAATATATATAGTTTGAGTTGTGATCAATACTGAGATACGTATACACTGGGTCGTGGATTGATTCAAGATAATATTTATCGATTTATTTCTGTACATCTAACTATGGACAACTAGTTGTAGGTTACTAACGAGGACAGCTGACTTAATAAACTTAAAACATCAAAATATATTAAAAGTGTTGTAAATATATTTTGAATATACTTTGATATATATGTATATATTGTTATAGGTTCGTGAATCAACCAGTGGCCAAGTCTTACTTCCCGACGAAGTAAAAATCTGTGAAAGTGAGTTATAGTCCCACTTTTAAAATCTAATATTTTTGGGATGAGAATACATGCAGGTTTTATAAATGATTTACAAAATAGACACAAGTACGTGAAACTACATTCTATGGTTGAATTATCAAAATCGAATATGCCCCTTTTTATTAAAGTCTGGTAATCTAAGAATTAGGGAACAGACACCCTAATTGACGCGAATCCTAAAGATAGATCTATTGGGCCTAACAAACCCCATCCAAAGTACCGGATGCTTTAGTACTTCGAAATTTATATCATATCCGAAGGGTGTCCCGGAATGATGGGGATATTCTTATATATGCATCTTGTTATTGTCGGTTACCAGGTGTTCACCATATGAATGATTTTTATCTCTATGTATGGGATGTGTATTGACATATGAAATCTTGTGGTCTATTGTTACGATTTGATATATATAGGTTAAACCTATAACTCACCAACATTTTTGTTGACATTTAAAGCATGTTTATTCTCAGGTGAATACTAAGAGCTTCCGCTGTTGCATACTAAAATAAGGACAAGATTTGGAGTCCATGTTTGTATGATATTGTGTAAAAACTGCATTCAAGAAACTAATTTCGATGTAACATATTTGTATTGTAAACCATTATGTAATGGTCGTGTGTAAACAGGATATTTTAGATTATCATTATTTGATAATCTACGTAAAGCTTTTTAAACCTTTATTTATGAAATAAAGGTTATGGTTTGTTTTAAAAATGAATGCAGTCTTTGAAAAATGTCTCATATAGAGGTCAAAACCTCGCAACGAAATCAATTAATATGGAACGTTTTTAATCAATAAGAACGGGACATTTCAGGATGATCACCTTACAAGATTGGAAGTGAGCTAGCAAACTTGAAAGTATTCTTGATTTTATGTAACTAGAACTTGTAGAATATATGAAGAACACTTAGAACTTGAAGATAGAACTTGAGAGAGATCAATTAGATGAAGAAAATTGAAGAATGAAAGTGTTTTTAGGTGTTTTTGGTCGTTGGTGTATGGATTAGATATAAAGGATATGTAATTTTGTTTTCATGTAAATAAGTCATGAATGATTACTCATATTTTTTTGTAATTTTATGAGATATTTCATGCTAGTGGCCAAATGATGGTTCCCACATGTGTTAGGTGACTCACATGGGCTGCTAAGAGCTGATCATTGGAGTGTATATACCAATAGTACATACATCTAAAAGCTGTGTATTGTACGAGTACGAATACGGGTGCATACGAGTAGAATTGTTGATGAAACTGAACGAGGATGTAATTGTAAGCATTTTTGTTAAGTAGAAGTTTTTTTATAAGTGTATTGAAGTCTTTCAAAAGTGTATAAATACATATTAAAACACTACATGTATATACATTTTAACTGAGTCGTTAAGTCATCGTTAGTCGTTACATGTAAGTGTTGTTTTTAAACCTTTAGGTTAACGATCTTGTTAAATGTTGTTAACCCAATGTTTATAATATCAAATGAGATTTTAAATTATTATATTATCATGATATTATCATGTATGAATATCTCTTAATATGATATATATACATTAAATGTCTTTACAACGATAATCGTTACATATATGTCTCGTTTAAAAATCATTAAGTTAGTAGTCTTGTTTTTACATATGTAGTTCATTGTTAATATACTTAATGATATGTTTACTTATCATAGTATCATGTTAACTATATATATATCCATATATATGTCATCATATAGTTTTTACAAGTTTTAACGTTCGTGAATCACCGGTCAACTTGGGTGGTCAATTGTCTATATGAAACATATTTCAATTAATCAAGTCTTAACAAGTTTGATTGCTTAACATGTTGGAAACATTTAATCATGTAAATATCAATCTCAATTAATATATATAAACATGGAAAAGTTCGGGTCACTACAGTACCTACCCGTTAAATAAATTTCGTCCCGAAATTTTAAACAGTTGAAGGTGTTGACGAATCTTCTAGAAATAGATGCGGGTATTTCTTCTTCATCTGATCTTCATGCTCCCAGGTGAACTCGGGTCCTCTACGAGCATTCCATCGAACCTTAACAATTGGTATCTTGTTTTGCTTAAGTCTTTTAACCTCACGATCCATTATTTCGACGGGTTCTTCGATGAATTGAAGTTTTTCGTTGATTTGGATTTCATCTAATGGAATAGTGAGATCTTCTTTAGCTAAACATTTCTTCAAATTAGAGACGTGGAAAGTGTTATGTACAGCCGCGAGTTGTTGAGGTAACTCAAGTCGGTAAGCTACTGGTCCGACACGATCAATAATCTTGAATGGTCCAATATACCTTGGATTTAATTTCCCTCGTTTACCAAATCGAACAACGCCTTTCCAAGGTGCAACTTTAAGCATGTCCATCTCTCCAATTTCAAATTCTATATCTTTTCTTTTAATGTCAGCGTAGCTCTTTTGTCGACTTTGGGCGGTTTTCAACCGTTGTTGAATTTGGATGATCTTCTCGGTAGTTTCTTGTATAATCTCCGGACCCGTAATCTGTCTATCCCCCACTTCACTCCAACAAATCGGAGACCTGCACTTTCTACCATAAAGTGCTTCAAACGGCGCCATCTCAATGCTTGAATGGTAGCTGTTGTTGTAGGAAAATTCTGCTAACGGTAGATGTCGATCCCAACTGTTTCCGAAATCAATAACACATGCTCGTAGCATGTCTTCAAGCGTTTGTATCGTCCTTTCGCTCTGCCCATCAGTTTGTGGATGATAGGCAGTACTCATGTCTAGACGAGTTCCTAATGCTTGCTGTAATGTCTGCCAGAATCTTGAAATAAATCTGCCATCCCTATCAGAGATAATAGAGATTGGTATTCCATGTCTGGAGATGACTTCCTTCAAATACAGTCGTGCTAACTTCTCCATCTTGTCATCTTCTCTTATTGGTAGGAAGTGTGCTGATTTGGTGAGACGATCAACTATTACCCAAATAGTATCAAAACCACTTGCAGTCCTTGGCAATTTAGTGATGAAATCCATGGTAATGTTTTCCCATTTCCATTCTGGGATTTCGGGTTGTTGAAGTAGACCTGATGGTTTCTGATGCTCAGCTTTGACCTTAGAACACGTCAAACATTCTCCTACGTATTTAGCAACATCGGCTTTCATACCCGGCCACCAAAAATGTTTCTTGAGATCCTTGTACATCTTCCCCGTTCCAGGATGTATTGAGTATCTGGTTTTATGAGCTTCTCTAAGTACCATTTCTCTCATATCTCCAAATTTTGGTACCCAAATCCTTTCAGACCTATACCGGGTTCCGTCTTCCCGAATATTAAGATGCTTCTCCGATCTCTTGGGTATTTCATCCTTTAAATTTCCCTCTTTTAAAACTCCTTGTTGCGCCTCCTTTATTTGAGTAGTAAGGTTATTATGAATCATTATATTCATAGATTTTACTCGAATGGGTTCTCTGTCCTTCCTGCTCAAGGCATCGGCTACCACATTTGCCTTCCCCGGGTGGTAACGAATCTCAAAGTCGTAATCATTCAACAATTCAATCCACCTACGCTGCCTCATATTCAGTTGTTTTGTGGTCGGTATATATAATACTTTTGACCCCATATAAGTAGTGCCTCCAAGTCTTTAATGCAAAAACAACCGCGCCTAATTCCAAATCATGCGTCGTATAATTTTGTTCGTGAATCTTCAATTGTCTAGACGCATAAGCAATCACCTTCGTTCGTTGCATTAATACACAACCGAGACCTTGCTTTGATGCGTCACAATAAATCACAAAATCATCATTCCCTTCAGGCAATGACAATATAGGTGCCGTAGTTAGCTTTTTCTTCAATAACTGAAACGCTTTCTCTTGTTCATCATTCCATTCAAATTTCTTCCCTTTATGCGTTAATGCAGTCAAGGGTTTTGCTATTCTGGAAAAGTCTTGGATGAACCTTCTGTAGTAACCAGCTAGTCCTAAAAACTGGCGTATGTGTTTCGGAGTTTTCGGGGTTTCCCACTTTTCAACAGTTTCTATCTTTGCCGGATCCACCTTAATACCTTCTTTGTTCACTATGTGACCGAGGAATTGAACTTCTTCCAACCAAAATGCACACTTTGAAAACTTAGCGTACAATTCTTCCTTCCTCAATACTTCTAACACTTTTCTCAAATGTTCACCGTGTTCTTGGTCATTCTTTGAGTAAATAAGTATGTCATCAATGAAAACAATGACAAACTTGTCAAGGTATGGTCCACACACTCGGTTCATAAGGTCCATGAACACAGCTGGTGCATTAGTTAAACCAAACGGCATGACCATAAACTCGTAATGACCGTAACGTGTTCTGAAAGCAGTCTTTGGAATATCATCTTCTTTCACCCGCATTTGATGATACCCGGAACGTAAGTCAATCTTTGAATAAACAGACGAGCCTTGTAGTTGATCAAATAAGTCATCGATTCTCGGTAGTGGGTAGCGGTTCTTGATGGTAAGTTTGTTCAACTCTCGGTAGTCGATACACAACCTGAATGTACCATCTTTCTTCTTGACAAACAAAACAGGAGCTCCCCACGGTGATGTGCTTGGTCGAATGAAACCACGCTCTAAAAGTTCTTGTAATTGGCTTTGTAGTTCTTTCATCTCGCTGGGTGCGAGTCTGTAAGGAGCACGAGCTATTGGTGCAGCTCCTGGTACAAGATCTATTTGAAATTCAACGGATCGATGTGGGGGTAATCCCGGTAATTCTTTCGGAAATACATCAGGAAATTCTTTTGCGACGGGAACATCATTGATGCTCTTTTCTTCAGTTTGTACTTTCTCGACGTGTGCTAGAACAGCATAGCAACCTTTTCTTATTAGTTTTTGTGCTTTCAAATTACTAATAAGATGTAGCTTCGTGTTGCCCTTTTCTCCGTACACCATTAAGGGTTTTCCTTTTTCTCGTATAATGCGAATTGCATTTTTGTAACAAACGATCTCCGCTTTCACTTCTTTCAACCAGTCCATACCGATTATCACATCAAAACTCCCTAACTCTATTGGTATCAAGTCAATCTTAAATGTTTCGCTAACCAGTTTAATTTCTCGATTCCGACATATATTATCTGCTGAAATTAATTTACCATTTGCTAATTCGAGTAAAAATTTACTATCCAAAGGCGTCAATGGACAACTTAATTTAGCACAAAAATCTCTACTCATATAGCTTCTATCCGCACCCGAATCAAATAAAACGTAAGCAGATTTATTGTCAATAAGAAATGTACCCGTAACAAGCTCCGGGTCTTCCTGTGCCTCTGCAGTATTAATATTGAAAACTCTTCCGCGGCCTTGTCCATTCGTGTTCTCCTGGTTCGGGCAATTTCTAATAATGTGGCCCGGTTTTCCACATTTATAACAAACTACATTGGCATAACTTGCTCCGACACTACTTGCTCCACCATTACTCGTTCCGACACCATTTGTTCCTTTCGTTCTATTAACCCCTAGTCCGTAGACCTCACACTTCGCCGCGCTATGACCATTTCTTTTACACTTATTGCAAAATTTGGTGCAGAACCCCGAGTGATACTTTTCACACCTTTGGCATAGCTGCTTCTGATTGTTGTTGTTGTTGCGGTTATTATTGTTGTTGGGATGATTGTTGTAGTTGCTGTTGTTGTTGTTGTTGTTGTTGTTGTTGGGCCGTTTGTTGTAGTTGCGATTGATGTTGCGATTGTTGGGATAATTGTTGCGATTATTGTTGTAATTGCTGTTGTTGTTATATTGGTGATTCTTATCACCGTTTTCCTCCCACTTTCTTTTGACTTGCTTCACATTGGCCTCTTCAGCAGTCTGTTCTTTAATTCTTTCTTCAATCTGGTTCACTAGTTTGTGAGCCATTCTACATGCCTGTTGTATGGAGGCGGGCTCGTGTGAACTTATATCTTCTTGGATTCTTTCCGGTAATCCTTTCACAAACGCGTCGATCTTCTCTTCCTCATCTTCGAACGCTCCCGGACACAATAGGCACAATTCTGTGAATCGTCTTTCATACGTGGTAATATCAAATCCTTGGGTTCGTAACCCTCTAAGTTCTGTCTTGAGCTTATTGACCTCGGTTCTGGGACGGTACTTCTCGTTCATCAAGTGCTTGAATGCTGACCACGGTAGCGCGTACGCATCGTCTTGTCCCACTTGCTCTAGATAGGTATTCCACCATGGTAACGCAGAACCTGTGAAGGTATGCGTAGCGTACTTTACTTTGTCCTCTTCAGTACACTTACTTATGGCATACACCGATTCGACCTTCTCGGTCCACCGTTTCAATCCGATCGGTCCTTCGGTTCCATCAAATTCCAAAGGTTTGCAGGCAGTGAATTCTTTGTAGGTGCATCCTACACGATTTCCTGTACTGCTAGATCCAAGGTTATTGTTGGTATGTAGCGCAGCCTGTACTGCGGCTATGTTTGAAGCTAGAAAAGTACGGAATTCCTCTTCATTCATATTCATGGTGTGTCGAGTAGTCGGTGCCATTTCCTTCAAAATAGTTAAATGGAACAAGTTAATCATACAGAATATTAAGAGTAGTTAATAGTATTTCGTAGCATAATATGAACTCATTTATAAAAGCTTTTTCTTCATATTAGCGTTTTATAAGTTTAAATTCGGGTAGTACCTACCCGTTAAGTTCATACTTAGTAGCTAATATACAATTCAACTACTACAATTCTATATGAAAAACTGATTATAATAATATTTCGCGTTCAAACTTTTATACAATATTTTACAAACTTACAATACCGCTTATTTTACATAAAGCATGAAATATAGCACACAATAACTTTGATACAAGATAGTTGTGAAGATAATTCTAGCTAGTACACAAGTCGTTCAGCAAAGGCAATAAAGACACGTAATTCATACGTCCAGAAACAAGTCATGCATTCTGGTTTTACTAGGACTACTTCCCATCCTTGGTCTTGTGCAACATAACCGTTATGGCCGTTGATAAGACAGCGTGTTGTAACGTCGTCAAAGGGACGAGGGTTACGTAATGTCCAACAGTCCCGTAACAATCTAAAAACCTCATTTCTTACCCCAATTACCGACTCCGTCACTTGTGGAAACGTTTTGTTTAATAGTTGTAGCCCGATGTTCTTGTTCTCACTTTGGTGAGAAGCGAACATTACTAATCCGTAAGCATAACATGCTTCTTTATGTTGCATGTTAGCCGCTTTTTCTAAATCACGAAGTCCAATATTTGGATATAATGAGTCAAAATAATTTCTTAACCCGTTGCGTAAAATAGCATTTGGGTTCCCCTCAATATATGCGTCAAAGTAAACACATCGTAACTTATGAGTTTCCCAATGTGATATCCCCCATCTTTCAAACGAAAGTCTCTTATAAACCAAGACATTCTTGGAACGTTCTTCGAATGTCTTACAAACTGATCTCGCCTTAAATAGTTGTGCCGAGGAATTCTGGCCGACTCTAGACAAGATTTCATCAATCATGTCTCCGGGTAGGTCTCTTAAAATATTGGGTTGTCTATCCATTTTGTGTTTTTAAACTGTAAAATAGACAAGAGTTAGATTCATAAAAAAATACTTATTAATACAAGCAATTTTTACATATATCATAAAGCATACGAACACTATATTACATATATTACACCACACGAATACAACTATCTTATTCCGACTCGCTCGTTTCTTCTTCTTCGGTTTTGGTTCGTTTTGCCAAGTTTCTAGGGATATATGATGTTCCCCTAATACGAGCCGTCGTGATCCACATTGGTTTAGAAAAACCTGGTGGTTTAGAGGTTCCCGGGTCATTGTTACAACTTAAGGACTTCGGGGGTTGACGATACATATAAAGTTCATCGGGGTTGGAATTAGATTTCTCTATTTTTATGCCCTTTCCCTTATTATTTTCTTTTGCCTTTTTAAATTCAGTTGGGGTAATTTCTATAACATCATCGGAATTCTCGTCGGAATCCGATTCATCGGAGAATTGGTAATCCTCCCAATATTTTGCTTCCTTGGCGGAAACACCATTGACCATCATTAACCTTGGTCGGTTGGTTGAGGATTCTCTTTTACTTAACCGTTTTATTATTTCCCCCACAGGTTCCGATTCTTCTTCCGGTTCCGATTCTTCTTCCGGTTCCGATTCTTCTTTCGGTTCCGACTCTTCTTCCGGTTCCTCTTCGGGAACTTGTGAATCAGTCCACGAATCATTCCAATTTACATTTGACTCTTCATTATTATTAGGTGAGTCAATGGGACTTGTTCTAGAGGTAGACATCTATCACATAATATCAAACGCGTTAAGAGATTAATATATCACATAATATTCACATGTTAAAAATATATAGTTTCCAACAAAATTTGTTAAGCAATCATTTTTCAAGTAAACACGGTCGAAGTCCAGACTCACTAATGCATCCTAACAAACTCGATAAGACACACTAATGCAAAATTCTGGTTCTCTAAGACCAACGCTCGGATACCAACTGAAATGTCCCGTTCTTATTGATTAAAAACGTTCCATATTAATTGATTTCGTTGCGAGGTTTTGACCTCTATATGAGACGTTTTTCAAAGACTGCATTCATTTTAAAACAAACCATAACCTTTATTTCATCAATAAAGGTTTAAAAAGCTTTACGTAGATTATCAAATAATGATAATCTAAAATATCCTGTTTACACACGACCATTACATAATGGTTTACAATACAAATATGTTACAACAAAATAAGTTTCTTGAATGCAGTTTTTACACAATATCATATAAGCATGGACTCCAAATCTCGTCCTTATTTAAGTATGCGACAGCGGAAGCTCTTAATAATCACCTGAGAATAAACATGCTTAAAACGTCAACAAAAATGTTGGTGAGTTATAGGTTTAACCTATATATATCAAATCATAATAATAGACCACAAGATTTCATATTTCAATACACATCCCATACATAGAGATAAAAATCATTCATATGGTGAACACCTGGTAACCGACATTAACAAGATGCATATATAAGAATATCCCCATCATTCCGGGACACCCTTCGGATATGATATAAATTTCGAAGTACTAAAGCATCCGGTACTTTGGATGGGGCTTGTTAGGCCCAATAGATCTATCTTTAGGATTCGCGTCAATTAGGGTGTCTGTTCCCTAATTCTTAGATTACCAGACTTAATAAAAAGGGGCATATTCGATTTCGATAATTCAACCATAGAATGTAGTTTCACGTACTCGTGTCTATTTTGTAAATCATTTATAAAACCTGCATGTATTCTCATCCCAAAAATATTAGATTTTAAAAGTGGGACTATAACTCACTTTCACAGATTTTTACTTCGTCGGGAAGTAAGACTTGGCCACTGGTTGATTCACGAACCTATAACAATATATACATATATATCAAAGTATGTTCAAAATATATTTACAACACTTTTAATATATTTTGATGTTTTAAGTTTATTAAGTCAGCTGTCCTCGTTAGTAACCTACAACTATTTGTCCACAGTTAGATGTATAGAAATAAATCGATCAATATTATCTTGAATCAATCCACGACCCAGTGTATACGTATCTCAGTATTGATCACAACTCAAACTATATATATTTTGGAATCAACCTCAACCCTGTATAGCTAACTCCAACATTCACATATAGAGTGTCTATGGTTGTTCCGAAATATATATAGATGTGTCGACATGATAGGTCGAAACATTGTATACGTGTCTATGGTATCTCAAGATTACATAATATACAATACAAGTTGATTAAGTTATGGTAGGAATAGATTTGTTACCAATTTTCACGTAGCTAAAATGAGAAAAATTATCCAATCTTGTTTTACCCATAACTTCTTCATTTTAAATTCGTTTTGAGTGAATCAAATTGCTATGGTTTCATATTGAACTCTATTTTATGAATCTAAATAGAATAAGTATAGGTTTATAGTCGAAAAAATAAGTTACAAGTCGTTTTTGTAAAGGTGGTCATTTCAGTCGAAAGAACGACGTCTAGATGACCATTTTAGAAAACATACTTCCACTTTGAGTTTAACCATAATTTTTGGATATAGTTTCATGTTCATAATAAAAATCATTTTCTCAGAATAACAACTTTTAAATCAAAGTTTATCATAGTTTTTAATTAACTAACCCAAAACAGCCCGCGGTGTTACTATGACGGCGTAAATCCGGTTTTACAGTGTTTTTCGTGTTTCCAGGTTTTAAATCATTAAGTTAGCATATCATATAGATATAGAACATGTGTTTAGTTGATTTTAAAAGTCAAGTTAGAAGGATTAACTTTTGTTTGCGAACAAGTTTAGAATTAACTAAACTATGTTCTAGTGATTACAAGTTTAAACCTTCGAATAAGATAACTTTATATGTATGAATCGAATGATGTTATGAAAATCATTACTACCTTAAGTTCCTTGGATAAACTTACTGGAAAATAAAAAAATGGATCTAGCTTCAACGGATCCTTGGATGGCTCGAAGTTCTTGAAGCAGAATCATGACACGAAAACAAGTTCAAGTAAGATCATCACTTGAAATAAGATTGTTATAGTTATAGAAATTGAACCAAAGTTTGAATATGATTATTACCTTGTATTAGAATGATAACCTACTGTAAGAAACAAAGATTTCTTGAGGTTGGATGATCACCTTACAAGATTGGAAGTGAGCTAGCAAACTTGAAAGTATTCTTGATTTTATGTAACTAGAACTTGTAGAATATATGAAGAACATTTAGAACTTGAAGATAGAACTTGAGAGAGATCAATTAGATGAAGAAAATTGAAGAATGAAAGTGTTTTTAGGTGTTTTTGGTCGTTGGTGTATGGATTAGATATAAAGGATATGTAATTTTGTTTTCATGTAAATAAGTCATGAATGATTACTCATATTTTTTTGTAATTTTATGAGATATTTCATGCTAGTGGCCAAATGATGGTTCCCACATGTGTTAGGTGACTCACATGGGCTGCTAAGAGCTGATCATTGGAGTGTATATACCAATAGTACATACATCTAAAAGCTATGTATTGTACGAGTACGAATACGGGTGCATACGAGTAGAATTGTTGATGAAACTGAACGAGGATGTAATTGTAAGCATTTTTGTTAAGTAGAAGTATTTTTATAAGTGTATTGAAGTCTTTCAAAAGTGTATAAATACATATTAAAACACTACATGTATATACATTTTAACTGAGTCGTTAAGTCATCGTTAGTCGTTACATGTAAGTGTTGTTTTTAAACCTTTAGGTTAACGATCTTGTTAAATGTTGTTAACCCAATGTTTATAATATCAAATGAGATTTTAAATTATTATATTATCATGATATTATCATGTATGAATATCTCTTAATATGATATATATACATTAAATGTCTTTACAACGATAATCGTTACATATATGTCTCGTTTAAAAATCATTAAGTTAGTAGTCTTGTTTTTACATATGTAGTTCATTGTTAATATACTTAATGATATGTTTACTTATCATAGTATCATGTTAACTATATATATATCCATATATATGTCATCATATAGTTTTTACAAGTTTTAACGTTCGTGAATCACCGGTCAACTTGGGTGGTCAATTGTCTATATGAAACATATTTCAATTAATCAAGTCTTAACAAGTTTGATTGCTTAACATGTTGGAAACATTTAATCATGTAAATATCAATCTCAATTAATATATATAAACATGGAAAAGTTCGGGTCACTACACTGCCCCCGAACCCCCGTCATAATCAAGATAAGTTCAAACAAGTGTGCACTCCACACTTCCCCAAACTTGTTCGATATTTATCAAGATTATTTTGGTTACAAATTAATCCCATTACACTTAAATCATATTGGTGACATAAATCACAACACATTATAGATTGTAAGTATATATGTCAAAGAATGTTACATATAGTTATCGTTTTGAAAACTTAAGTTAGTGGTCTCAAAGTATACTTATAGCTCATTGTTGTTAGTTCACAATGAAATGTTAAACCATCCTTAAATCATGTTAAATATGTATAGATATGTACATAAACATAATCGTATAATTATCGTGGGTTATATAGTTCGTGATATCATCGGTCAAATTGGACGGTCAAACGTTGTGTAAAACTTTTTTCAAAAATATAAGTCTCAACAGTTTGGATTGCTTATCATGTTGGTAAGGTTTAATTTATGTAAATATTAATCTCACAAGTATAGAACGATCGGAAAATTCCGGGTCGTTACAACTAGCTGTTCGAACAAATACTATTTCTATATTCCTTGTTTGCTGTTTTCACGTTTAATTAACGACTTAAAACAACTATATATTATGATCAAAACCACCACCTTGTCACAATTGTTTTTGCGTTGTTATCTGTTTTTGTTGGGATGTAACAGCGGAAGTAAATATGGTGAAGGTTATCGTGATGCTAGAGCATGATGAAGTACGAATGGTATGACAATAAAGATTTACGAATATGTTTACTGTAAAGTGATGATGTTTGATGTATTATGTTTCTAATTCTTCTATTAACCAGTCGATGATTAAACAATGTTGATGATGATGTTTTAGTGAATAATTTATAAGATAAAACCATTAGTCCCCACCCACTATTACCTGTCGTCACAGGCTGTCGACATAAATAAAAATTCAAAAGATAGACATTATAGTGATTAGGCTTGAATAAATTAGTAGACTAATTAGTTTGGGCTTCAATATTGATATGTTGGGCTGTGTCTCCTGATTGCTGATATTGGGTCGAGAGATGGGGATAGAGTTGTACGATGTAACGATGGGGTTCTATAGATGACGATTCTGTGATGATTTCGTGTTAATAACGAATAATGATAATAAATATGAAGTATTCATGGTATTGTAATGATTATGAATCACGATCAAAAATTGATGTAATTGTTCGTGTGTATTACGAAGATGATGATGTAGTTATGTGATGATTTCGGGTTAATGACGATGATGATGATGATAAATAAGATGAATGATGATGAACGATGTTAATGATATCAATAACCTGTTTCTTTTCGGTTACCATCTTCTATTTTCTTATAAACCCGTCGACAAAGAAAACTCTAGTAATCAAGCTCTAATCGATTAAGTTTTGTAAAGGAGAAGAAGGAACGGAAACAGAAAATAGAGGGGTTAAATATATTAAATTTTGTATAATCTCAGAAAAATAGAAATTGGTTGAACGGTTTGGGGTGTGTTGGTGAACGAGAGGTCGCGGGTTCGAGGTTTGTCAGGGCCATTTCTTTTTAGAAAAAGATTATGAAGGGTATACACATTTACTTTTAGTTCTATTATCATTATTATTATTAATTGTTATGATTATTATTATTATTATTAGTTAGTATTATAAGTAATTATTATATTTATTACTATCAACGATACAATTAATATTATTATCACTATATTTTGAACTAAGTATGAATATTATGTATTATTAAGTGTTATTATTCAAATTGTTATTATTATCATTAATATTAAGTATACTAGGAGTACCCTTTTAACATAAATTTTAGTATTATCCATTATGATCATTAAAATTTCTATTAAAACGATAATTATTATTAAACTTATCATTTCTATTGAAAATACTATTTTTACTAAAACTATTATTTTTACTTATCATCATTAATGAAATTATCATTTTTATTAAAATTACTATTATCAGTATTATTATTATCCTTAAACTAGTATTACTGCAGTTGATAATAATCTTACAAACCAAAAGATATATTTATATATATAAATACAAATATATTTATTAAATAAAGTATACTAATGATACATAAAATTCCGTCTTAATTAGTAACATTAATTAAATATCAAATAAGTATTATAATGTAAGGAAGGCATTAATAAAAAAGAATATTAATCTTAATACATACAATAATAGGTATACACTTGTTTGATTACGATTATCTATTTTAATATATATATACGAATGATCTAGGTTCGTGAATCCGAGGCCAACCCTATACTTGTTCAATGTCGTTCTATGTATTTTTACTACAAAATACATTAGGTGAGTTTCATTTGCTTCCCCTTTTACTCTTTACATTTTTGGGGCTGAGAATACATGCAAATGTTTTATTAACTGTTTTACAATATTTATATGCGGGAGTTTCATTTGCTCCCTTTTTACTCATAATATTTTTGGGATGAGAATACATGCAGGTTTTATAAATGATTTACAAAATAAACACAAGTACGTGAAACTACATTCTATGGTTAAATTATCGAAATTGAATATGCCCCTTTTTATTAAGTCTGGTAATCTAAGAATTAGAGAACAGACACCCTAATTGACACGAACTCTAAAGATAGATCTATCGGGCCCAACAAGCCCCATCCAAAGTACCGAATGCTTTAGTACTTCGAAATTTATATCATGTTCGAAGGAGGATCCCGGAATGATGGGGATATTCTTATATGCATATTGTGAATGTCGGTTACTAGGTGTTCAATCCATATGAATGATATTTTTGTCTCTATGCATGGGACGTATGTTTATGAGAAATGGAAAAAAAGAAATCTTGCGGTCTATTAAAATTATGAAATGATTGTTTATGATAAACTAATTAACTCACCAACCTTTTGGTTGACACTTGAAAGCATGTTTATTCTCAGGTATGAAAGAAATCTTCCGCTGTGCATTTGCTCATTTTATAGATATTACTTGGAGTCATTCATGGCATATTTCAAAGACGTTGCATTCGAATCATCGAGTTCATCAAGATTATTATTAAGTCAATTTTAGTTGGATATATTATGAAACGGTATGCACGTCGTCAACTTTAGATGTAATGAAAGTTTGTCTTTTAAAAATGAATGCAATGTTTGTAAAAATGTATCATTTAGAGGTCAAGTACCTCGCGATGTAACCAACTATTATGAATCGTTTATAATCGAGAAGGACTTCGTCCAGATGGATTAGGACGGGTCTTTACAGGTGGTATCAGAGCGGTGGTCTTAGCGAACCAGGTCAACATTAGTGTGTCTAACAGGTAGTTGTTAGGATATATTAATGAGTCTGCATTAGTGTGACTAACAGCTAGTTGTTAGGATGCATTAGTGAAGTCTGGACTTCGACCTAGTAGTTGTTAGATTATATTATTAAGTCTGGACTTGA
The DNA here is from genome assembly GCF_046630445.1 of Rutidosis leptorrhynchoides. NCBI lineage: Eukaryota > Viridiplantae > Streptophyta > Magnoliopsida > Asterales > Asteraceae > Rutidosis > Rutidosis leptorrhynchoides. The sequence goes on along the minus strand of NC_092337.1, from coordinate 266,892,692 downwards.
ACCTAGTCTGCATGTTAAAAGTTTTTGCTTAACACCATTTGTCGAAAAATATCTACTTATCATTTTCAGTCTCGACACGTCTTATGGCATTTATTGCATAGATGGTGTACAGACAAAATTCATATCTTAAGCGTATCTACTAATTCATATCTTAGCGTATCTGCTAATTCATATCTTAGCGTATCTGTTACCGTAGACTTAATCTGACACGTTTCCTTAATTCTCTTCGTAATCTACGGGATCTTCTGTACTATACATAGATATTCTATGTAACTAGAATATCATTCGATATCCGAAAAACATTTCATATCGAAAACTCCTTTTATTCAATCGTACGCAATGGAACTCACCACTAGTTCAAGTCCCTCGGATTCCGATAAGGAGTCCCACTCCAGCTCTGAAGGCAGCATCACCAAAATAAATCAATCAATCAGCCATCCCCAATTCATCTGATGGGTTCGTAGCCTCCTCAATCATTGGAGACAAGAAGAAGGTGATCCTTTCCATCCACCACATTGCCCTCTTATCAATGAACCTGAAGCACTCACCGGCGAACCAATCTGAACAACTATTTTCACTCTCATTTCCCAAATATCTCGCCACGAACATATCATATCTCATATTCTAATCTTTATTCATTCGCTCCTTCCTACCGACAATCATTCTGGAATAATTGAAGAAGACAACGAGCTTCGCTCTCGAGTAATCAATTTGAAAAATATGGTGTAAAACGTACCAGCTTCAGCAACATCACCGGCATCAACAGTATCACCACCAACATCCGCATCCCAAGCCTCAATTTCACAATCTGTCCCAAGAACATTAACACCATATGCACCATGGATACCAAGAAGTACCAACAACAATGAACGATGAAGTATTGAACCATAACTTCATCAATATTCTGCGAAGAATATGTGGATCCTAATAATTAATGATGAAGTATTGACCCATAACTTCATTAATATTCTGCGAAGAATATGTGGTTCTTAATAGTTTTAGAGATTACTTATTCTAGCTCAAACCGAAAAGCAAATGAGATTAATATCATATTAACTCATTAAATTCATGATTACATCTGAAGAAAATATATGTGTATACATGTTTTCATAAAGATTGTAATTAAAAATCCTTTTGTACAAACTGTTAATGGTGAAAATATTTTAACGGGTAGGTAATACCTGAGGAATATTTATATTTTACATTAATAATTTACATTGTACATTCTGCAAATCTGATTCAACAGTCATTTCCTATCCTACTTACATCCACAGATATATGAATCCGTTCACCACAGAATAACCATTTCCATTCAAATTTCATATTTGGATTTTGACCTATCAGAATCCAACAAGTGGCATAATGAAGAAAACATTTGACGGAATAAAATTTGTTAGAAACAAACAAATTAACTATGAGAAATTTTGTTAAGAATCCACGCTAACAAAATCCTAGCTAACTGTTCCTAGCTAACTGTGGACTAATCAACTGGAGACTACCAACAGTGGACAATTAAAATGAATTAAAATATTGATTATAACATATGAAACTAAACAATACTTCAAGTTTGCCACTTGATTTCGCCTTAAACCTCATTTGTATCTTGACGATTATAATCTACGTTCAAACCTTTCATGATTCTTGAAAACACCACAATCGAGAGAATGAACCAACCGCACTTCATCTAGGAAAGAAAAGATTGATGCACATAGATATGCACTGAAAACACTCGGAACCTAAGTAAAATGTTTAACACATATCTGTGCTAGCTCCTTTGACTTTATTATTACCTAAAATAACTTTGCAACTCCTGTTCGAGTAGCCAATTTTGTCACAGCTCCAACAAGGCAACTTCGACTTTTTTAATCGTACTAGCCTTATTATAACTTGATATACGAGTTTGCCTTTCGTCATCATTACCGAAGAATCGTTTATATTCCACCACGTTAGTAGTAAACTTACCAGCAACTTCATTACTCATTGACTTAAATCTCTCCGAAGAATCATTATATTTGTTCATTTAAAACCCTATCATATACTTAACCGCATCTTATAACGAGAATTCTCATATCAATTACCGAGAATTAGCAAACAGTATTTCGAATCTCGCAGCGTTTCTACATCAACAGTTATATGTATACATATAACGTTTATCTCTTAGAATTATGATCTTACAGTCTGAAATTTTGAAAAGCACCCAGTCTACAAATCAATACTCCAAATTTCGAAAAAGGTGAATACAACAGCAAAAATTATACACGACCATAACCGTCGAAGGTATAAAGATAAAGAATAGTATATTGGCAAAGCTCAGAAAAGTTAGAACTGGAAACCGGATTGAGCAAACCATGAAGGAGACTCTGAACAAATTACAAGGACTAAACTTGTACATAAAGAATCCAGATGATTCTGTTTCGTCCTCCCGCAAGCAAGGGTATCAAAACCACTCTTTAGAAAGATAGCCTACATTTGATTAAATCTTTAGCGAATACCTTACTCCTTAACCACTCTAAACCACTGGAAACCGGATTGAGCAAACCATGAAGGAGACTCTGAACAAATTACAAGGACTAAACTTGTACATAAAGAATCCAGATGATTCTGTTTCGTCCTCCCGCAAGCAAGGGTATCAAAACCACTCTTTAGAAAGATACCCTACATTTGATGAAATCTTTAGCGAATACCTTACTCCTTAACCACTCTAAACCATCGTGAATGAATTTCTTCATCACAATTTGATTCTAACATTCCAAGATATTATCGTATCTTTCATTGTAAATATCCTCAATATTTCTGAAGATATCTTCATAAATATTATCGTTCGATATTAATTATCTCTCTGCGCTATCCGTATTATATCATAAAAGGAAAGTGTTTTAGTTTCTATATTTTGCGAACCTTCGAATTTAAAATATGAATGTTTTTGAAGTAGTGTTGGAAACTGATGCATGATGAAATGTCCCGTTCTTATTGATTAAAAACGTTCCATATTAATTGATTTCGTTTTTGACCTCTATATGAGACGTTTTTCAAAGACTGCATTCATTTTTAAAACAAACCATAACCTTTATTTCATAAATAAAGGTTTAAAAAGCTTTACGTAGATTATCAAATAATGATAATCTAAAATATCCTGTTTACACACGACCATTACATAATGGTTTACAATACAAATATGTTACATCGAAATCAGTTTCTTGAATGCAGTTTTTACACAATATCATACAAACATGGACTCCAAATCTTGTCCTTATTTTAGTATGCAACAGCGGAAGCTCTTAGTATTCACCTGAGAATAAACATGCTTTAAACGTCAACAAAAAATGTTGGTGAGTTATAGGTTTAACCTATATATATCAAATCGTAACAATAGACCACAAGATTTCATATTTCAATACACATCCCATACATAGAGATAAAAATCATTCATATGGTGAACACCTGGTAACCGACATTAACAAGATGCATATATAAGAATATCCCCATCATTCCGGGACACCCTTCGGATATGATATAAATTTCAAAGTACTAAAGCATCCGGTACTTTGGATGGGGTTTGTTAGTCCCAATAGATCTATCTTTAGGATTCGCGTCAATTAGGGTGTCTGTTCCCTAATTTTTAGATTACCAGACTTAATAAAAAGGGGCATATTCGATTTCGATAATTCAACCATAGAATGTAGTTTCACGTACTTGTGTCTATTTTGTAAATCATTTTTAAAACCTGCATGTATTCTCATCCCAAAAATATTAGATTTTAAAAGTGGGACTATAACTCACTTTCACAGATTTTTACTTCGTCGAGAAGTAAGACTTGGCCACTGTTGATTCACGAACCTATAACAATATATACATATATATCAAAGTATGTTCAAAATATATTTACAACACTTTTAATATATTTTTATGTTTTAAGTTTATTAAGTCAGTTGTCCTCGTTAGTAACCTACAACTAGTTGTCCACAGTTAGATGTACAGAAATAAATCGATAAATATTATCTTGAATCAATCCACGACCCAGTGTATACGTATCTCAGTATTGATCACAACTCAAACTATATATATTTTGGAATCAACCTCAACCCTGTATAGCTAACTCCAACATTCACATATAGAGTGTCCATGGTTGTTCCGAAATATATATAGATGTGTCGACATAATAGGTCGAAACATTGTATACGTGTCTATGGTATCTCAAGATTACATAATATACAATACAAGTTGATTAAGTTATGGTTGGAATAGATTTGTTACCAATTTTCACGTAGCTAAAATGAGAAAAATTATCCAATCTTGTTTTACCCATAACTTCTTCATTTTAAATCCGTTTTGAGTGAATCAAATTGCTATGATTTCATATTGAACTCTATTTTATGAATCTGAACAGAAAAAGTATAGGTTTATAGTCGGAAAAATAAGTTACAAGTCGTTTTTGTAAAGGTAGCCATTTCAGTCGAAAAAACGACGTCTAGATGACCATTTTAGAAAACATACTTCCACTTTGAGTTTAACCATAATTTTTGGATATAGTTTCATGTTAATAATAAAAATCATTTTCTCAGAATAACAACTTTTAAATCAAAGTTTATCATAGTTTTTAATTAACTAACCCAAAACAGCCCGCGGTGTTACTACGACGGCGTAAATCCGGTTTTACGGTGTTTTTCGTGTTTCCAGGTTTTAAATCATTAAGTTAGCATATCATATAGATATAGAACATGTGTTTAGTTAATTTTAAAAGTCAAGTTAGAAAGATTAACTTTTGTTTGCGAACAAGTTTAGAATTAACTAAACTATGTTCTAGTGATTACGAGTTTAAACCTTCGAATAAGATAGTTTTATATATATGAATCGAATGATGTTATGAACATCATTACTACCTCAAGTTTAGTAGGTAAACCTACTGGAAGTGACAAGAAATGATCTAGCTTCAAAGGATCTTGGATGGCTTGAAAGTTCTTGAAGTAGGATCATGACACAAAAATAAGTTCAAGTAAGATTTTTACTCGAATTAAGATAGTTTATAGTTATAGAAATTTAATCAAAGTTTGAATATGAATATTACCTTGAATAATAAAGATAACCTACTGTATATAACAAAGGTTTCTTGATCTTAGATGATTACTTGGAATGGATTAGAAAGCTTGGAAGTAAATTAGTAAACTTGAAGGGATTTTTGAAGTGTTCTTGAAGTGTTCTTCCTATGATGATTATAGCTTGATTCTTGAAGTGATTTTTGATGAAGATGATGATTAACTACTGGAAAAATACGTTCATAATAGTGTGTGTGTGTTGAGAGAGAATTAGAAAGAGAATTGGAAGTGAAATGGAGTGAATGATGAGTGGTAATTGGTGAGTGGTGAGTGGGATTAAAAGGAGTTCTAGTTAGTTGACTAGCTCATGGTAGAAGTTAAAATTGATTAGTCATACATGACATAATCAAGAGTGGAATCCCATGCTAGTTCCTATTGGTATATACCCATAGTAAGTACGTTTTGAAGCTGTGTATAATACGGGTAAGAATACGACTAGAATTCTTGATGAAAGAAAAGAATGGGAAAGTAACTGTAACCATTTTTGTTAAGTATGAGTGTTTTACTATATGTCTTGAAGTCTTCCAAAAGTATTTTAATACATCTAAATACACTACATGTATATACATTTTAACTGAGTCGTTAAGTCATCGTTAGTCGTTATATGTAAGTGTTGTTTTGAAACCTTTAAGTTAACGATCTCAATTAATGTTGTTAACCCATTGTTTATTATATCTAATGAGATGTTAAATTATTATATTATCATGATATTATGATATATTAATATATCTTAATATGATATATATACATTTAAATGTCGTTACAACGATAATCGTTACATATATGTCTCGTTTCGAAATCCTTAAGTTAGTAGTGTTGTTTATATGTATATAACTCATTGTTAATATACTTATGGAGATACTTACTTATCATAATCTCATGTTAACCATATGTATATCCATATATATATCGTCATGTCGTTTTTACAAGTTTTAACGTTCGTGAATCGCCGGTCAACTTGGGTGGTCAATTGTCTATATGAAACATATTTCAATTAATCAAGTCTTAACAAGTTTGATTGCTTAACATGTTGGAAACATTTAATCATGTAAATATCAATCTCAATTAATATATATAAACATGGAAAAGTTCGGGTCACTACAGTACCTACCCGTTAAATAAATTTCGTCCCGAAATTTTAAGCTGTTGAAGGTGTTGACGAATCTTCTGGAAATAGATGCGGGTATTTCTTCTTCATCTGATCTTCACGCTCCCAGGTGAACTCTGGTCCTCTACGAGCATTCCATCGAACCTTAACAATTGGTATCTTGTTTTGCTTAAGTCTTTTAACCTCATGATCCATTATTTAGACGGGTTCTTCGATGAATTGGAGTTTTTCGCTGATTTGGATTTCATCTAACGGAATAGTGAGATCTTCTTTAGCAAAACATTTCTTCAAATTCGAGACGTGGAAAGTGTTATGTACAGCCGCGAGTTGTTGAGGTAACTCAAGTCGGTAAGCTACTGGTCCGACACGATCAATAATCTTGAATGGTCCAATATACCTTGGATTTAATTTCCCTCGTTTACCAAATCGAACAACGCCTTTCCAAGGTGCAACTTTAAGCATGGCCATCTCTCCAATTTCAAATTCTATATCTTTTCTTTTAATGTCAGCGTAGCTCTTTGGTCGACTTTGGGTGGTTTTCAACCGTTGTTGAATTTGGATGATCTTCTCGGTAGTTTCTTGTATAATCTCCGGACCCGTAATCTGTCTATCCCCCACTTCACTCCAACTAATCGGAGACCTGCACTTTCTACCATAAATTGCTTCAAACGGCGCCATCTCAATGCTTGAATGGTAGCTGTTGTTGTAGGAAAATTCTGCTAACGGTAGATGTCGATCCCAACTGTTTCCGAAATCAATAACACATGCTCGTAGCATGTCTTCAAGCGTTTGTATCGTCCTTTCGCTCTGCCCATCAGTTTGTGGATGATAGGCAGTACTCATGTCTAGACGAGTTCCTAATGCTTGCTGTAATGTCTGCCAGAATCTTGAAATAAATCTGCCATCCCTATCAGAGATAATAGAGATTGGTATTCCATGTCTTGAGACGACTTCCTTCAAATACAGTCATGCTAACTTCTCCATCTTGTCATCTTCTCTTATTGGCAGGAAGTGTGCTGATTTGGTGAGACGATCAACTATTACCCAAATAGTATCAAAACCACTTGCAGTCCTTGGCAATTTAGTGATGAAATCCATGGTAATGTTTTCCCATTTCCATTCTGGGATTTCGGGTTGTTGAAGTAGACCTGATGGTTTCTTATGCTCAGCTTTGACCTTAGAACACGTCAAACATTCTCCTACGTATTTAGCCACATTGGCTTTCATACCCGGCCACCAAAAATGTTTCTTGAGATCCTTGTACATCTTCCCCGTTCCAGGATGTATTGAGTATCTGGTTTTATGAGCTTCTCTAAGTACCATTTCTCTCATATCTCCAAATTTTGGTACCCAAATCCTTTCAGCCCTATACCGGGTTCCGTCTTCCTGAATATTAAGATGCTGCTCCGATCCTTTGGGTATTTCATCCTTTAAATATTCTTCTTTTAAAACTCCTTGTTGCGCCTCCTTTATTTGAGTAGTAAGGTTATTATGAATCATTATATTCATAGATTTTACTCGAATGGGTTCTCTGTCCTTCCTGCTCAAGGCATCGGCTACCACATTTGCCTTCCCTGGGTGGTAATGAATCTCAAAGTCGTAATCATTCAACAATTCAATCCACCTACGCTGCCTCATATTCAGTTGTTTCTGATTAAATATGTGTTGAAGACTTTAGTGGTCAGTATATATAATACTTTTGACCCCATATAAGTAGTGCCTCCAAGTCTTTAATGCAAAAACAACCGCGCCTAATTCCAAATCATGCGTCATATAATTTTGCTCGTGAATCTTCAATTGTCTAGACGCATAAGCAATCACCTTCGTTCGTTGCATTAATACACAACCGAGACCTTGCTTTGATGCGTCACAATAAATCACAAAATCATCATTCCCTTCAGGCAATGACAATATAGGTGCCGTAGTTAGCTTTTTCTTCAATAACTGAAACGCTTTCTCTTGTTCATCCTTCCATTCAAATTTCTTCCCTTTATGTGTTAATGCAGTCAAGGGTTTTGCTATTTGGGAAAAGTCTTGGATGAACCTTCTGTAGTAACCAGCTAGTCCTAAAAACTGGCGTATGTGTTTCGAAGTTTTCGGGGTTTCCCACTTTTCAACAGTTTCTATCTTTGCCGGATCCACCTTAATACCTTTTTTGTTCACTATGTGACCGAGGAATTGAACTTCTTCCAACCAAAATGCACACTTTGAAAATTTAGCGTACAATTCTTCCTTCCTCAATACTTCTAACACCTTTCTCAAATGTTCACCGTGTTCTTGGTCATTCTTTGAGTAAATAAGTGTGTCATCAATGAAAACAATGACAAACTTGTCAAGGTATGGTCCACACACTCGGTTCATGAGGTCCATGAACACAGCTGGTGCATTAGTTAAACCAAACGGCATGACCATAAACTCGTAATGACCGTAACGTGTTCTGAAAGCAGTCTTTGGAATATCATCTTCTTTCACCCGTATTTGATGATACCCGGAACGTAAGTCAATCTTTGAATAAACAGACGAGCCTTGTAGTTGATCAAATAAGTCGTCGATTCTCGGTAGTGGGTAGCGGTTCTTGATGGTAAGTTTGTTCAACTCTCGGTAGTCGATACACAACCTGAATGTACCATCTTTCTTCTTGACAAACAAAACAGGAGCTCCCCACGGTGATGTGCTTGGTTGAATGAAACCACGCTCTAAAAGTTCTTGTAATTGGCTTTGCAGTTCTTTCATCTCGCTGGGTGCGAGTCTGTAAGGAGCACGAGCTATTGGTGCAGCTCCTGGTACAAGATCTATTTGAAATTCAACGGATCGATGTGGGGGTAATCCCGGTAATTCTTTCGGAAATACATCGGGAAATTGTTTTGCAATGGGAACATCATTGATGCTCTTTTCTTCAGTTTGTACTTTCTCGACGTGTGCTAGAACAGCATAGCAACCTTTTCTTATTAGTTTTTGTGCCTTCAAATTACTAATAAGATGTAGCTTCGTGTTGCCCTTTTCTCCGTACACCATTAAGGGTTTTCCTTTTTCTCGTATAATGCGAATTGCATTTTTGTAACAAACGATCTCTGCTTTCACTTCTTTCAACCAGTCTATACCGATTATCACATCAAAACTCCCTAACTCTACTGGTATCAAATCAATCTTAAATGTTTCGCTAACCAGTTTAATTTCTCGATTCTGACATATATTATCTGCTGAAATTAATTTACCATTTGCTAATTCGAGTAAAAATTTACTATCCAAAGGCGTCAATGGACAACTTAATTTAGCACAAAAATCTCTACTCATATAGCTTCTATCCGCACCCGAATCAAATAAAACGTAAGCAGATTTATTGTCAATAAGAAACGTACCCGTAACAAGCTCCGGGTCTTCCTGTGCCTCTGCCGCATTAATATTGAAAACTCTTCCGTGGCCTTGTCCATTCATGTCCTCCTGGTTCGGGCAATTTCTAATAATGTGGCCCGGTTTTCCACATTTATAACAAACTACATTGGCATAACTTGCTCCGACACTACTTGCTCTGCCATTACTCGTTCCGACACCATTTGTTCCTTTCGTTCTATTAACCCCTGGTCCGTAGACCTCACACTTCGCCGCGCTATGACCATTTCTTTTACACTTGTTGCAAAATTTGGTGCAGAACCCCGAGTGATACTTTTCACACCTTTGGCATAGCTGCTTCTGATTGTTGTTGTTGTTGTGGTTATTATTGTTGTTGGAATGATTGTTGTAGTTGCTGTTGTTGTTGTTGTTGTTGTTGTTGTTGTTGTTAGGTCGTTTGTTGTAGTTGCGATTGATGTTGCGATTGTTGGGATAATTGTTGCGATTATTGTTGTAATTGCTGTTGTTGTTGTATTGGTGATTCTTATCACCGTTTTCCTCCCACTTTCTTTTGACTTGCTTCACATTGGCCTCTTCAGCAGTCTGTTCTTTAATTCTTTCTTCAATCTGGTTCACGAGTTTGTGAGCCATTCTACATGCCTGTTGTATGGAGGCGGGCTCATGTGAACTTATATCTTCTTGGATTCTTTCCGGTAATCCTTTCACAAACGCGTCGATCTTCTCTTCCTCATCTTCGAATGCTCCCGGACACAATAGGCACAATTCTGTGAATCGTCTTTCGTACGTGGTAATATCAAATCCTTGGGTTCGTAACCCTCTAAGTTCTGTCTTGAGCTTATTGACCTCAGTTCTGGGACGGTACTTCTCGTTCATCAAGTGCTTGAATGCTGACCACGGTAGTGCGTACGCATCGTCTTGTCCCACTTGCTCTAGATAGGTATTCCACCATGTTAACGCAGAACCTGTGACGCTATGCGTAGCGTACTTCACTTTGTCCTCTTCAGTACACTTACTTATGGCAAACACCGATTCGACCTTCTCGGTCCACCGTTTCAATCCGATCGGTCCTTCGGTTCCATCAAATTCCAAAGGTTTGCAGGCAGTGAATTCTTTGTAGGTGCATCCTACATGATTTCCTGTACTGCTAGATCCAAGGTTATTGTTGGTATGTAGCGCAGCCTGTACTGCGGCTATGTTTGAAGCTAGAAAAGTACGGAATTCCTCTTCATTCATATTCACGGTGTGTCGAGTAGTCGGTGCCATTTTCTTCAAAATAGTCAAATGGAACAAGTTAATCATACAGAATATTAAGAGTAGTTAATAGTATTTCGTAGCATAATATGAACTCATTTATAAAAGCTTTTTCTTCATATTAGAATTTTATAAGTTTAAATTCGGGTAGTACCTACCCGTTAAGTTCATACTTAGTAGCTAATATACAATTCAACTACTACAATTCTATATGAAAAACTGATTATAATAATATTTCGCGTTCAAACTTTTATACAATATTTTACAAACTTACAATATCGCTTATTTTACATAAAGCATGAAATATAGCACACAATAACTTTGATACAAGATAGTTGTGAAGATAATTCTAGCTAGTACACAAGTCGTTCAACAAAGGCAATAAAGATACGTAATTCATACGTCCAGAAACAAGTCATGCATTCTGGTTTTACTAGGACTACTTCCCATCCTTGGTCTTGTGGAACATAACCGTTATGGCCGTTGATAAGACAGCGTGTTGTAACGTCGTCAAAGGGACGAGGGTTACGTAATGTCCAACAGTCCCGTAACAATCTAAAAACCTCATTTCTTACCCCAATTACCGACTCCGTCACTTGTGGGAACGTTTTGTTTAATAGTTGTAGGCCGATGTTCTTGTTCTCACTTTGGTGAGAGGCGAACATTACTAATCCGTAAGCATAACATGCTTCTTTATGTTGCATGTTAGCCGATTTTTCTAAATCACGAAGTCCTATATTCGGATATACTGAGTCAAAATAATTTCTTAACCCGTTGCGTAAAATAGCATTTGGGTTCCCCGCAATATATGCGTCAAAGTAAACACATCGTAACTTATGGATTTCCCAATGTGATATCCCCCATCTTTCGAACGAAAGCCTTTTATAAACCAAGGCATTCTTGGAACGTTCTTCGAATGTCTTACAAACTGATCTCGTCTTAAATAGTTGTGCCGAAGAATTCTGACCGACTCTAGACAAGATTTCATCAATCATGTCTCCGGGTAGGTCTCTTAAAATATTGGGTTGTCTATCCATTTTGTGTTTTTATACTGTAAAATAGACAAGAGTTAGATTCATAAAAAAAATACTTATTAATACAAGCAATTTTTACATATATCATAAAGCATAAGCACACTATATTACATATATTACACCACACGAATACAACTATCTTATTCCGACTCGCTTGTTTCTTCTTCTTCGGTTTTGGTTCGTTTTGCCAAGTTTCTAGGGATATATGGTGTTCCCCTAATACGAGCCGTCGTTTTCCACATTGGTTTAGAAAAACCTGGTGCTTTAGAGGTTCCCGGGTCATTGTTACAACTTAAGGACTTCGGGGGTTGACGATACATATAAAGTTCATCGGGGTTGGAATTAGATTTCTCTATTTTTATGCCCTTTCCCTTATTATTTTCTTTTGCCTTTTTAAATTCAGTTGAGGTAATTTCTGTAACATCCTCGGAATTCTCGTCAGAATCCGATTCATCGGAGAATTGGTAATCCTCCCAATATTTTGCTTCCTTACCGAAAACACCATTGACCATAATTAACCTTGGTCGGTTGGTTGAGGATTCTCTTTTACTTAACCGTTTTATTATTTCCCCCACCAGTTCTATTTCTTCTTCCGGTTCCGATTCTTCTTCCGGTTCCGATTCTTCTTCCGGTTCCGACTCTTCTTCCGGTTCCTCTTCGGGAACTTGTGAATCAGTCCACGAATCATTCCAATTTACATTTGACTCTTCATTATTATTAGGTGAGTCAATGAGACTTGTTCTAGATGTAGACATCTATCACATAATATCAAACGCGTTAAGAGATTAATATATCACATAATATTCACATGTTAAAAATATATAGTTTCCAACAAAATTTGTTAAGCAATCATTTTTCAAGTAAACACGGTCGAAGTCCAGACTCACTAATGCATCCTAACAAACTCGATAAGACACACTAATGCAAAATTCTGGTTCTCTAAGACCAACGCTCGGATACCAACTGAAATGTCCCGTTCTTATTGATTAAAAACGTTCCATATTAATTGATTTAGTTGCGAGGTTTTGACCTCTATATGAGATGTTTTTCAAAGACTGCATTCATTTTTAAAACAAACCATAACCTTTATTTCATAAATAAAGGTTTAAAAAGCTTTACGTAGATTATCAAATAATGATAATCTAAAATATCCTGTTTACACACGACCATTACATAATGGTTTACAATACAAATATGTTACATCGAAATCAGTTTCTTGAATGCAGTTTTTACACAATATCATACAAACATGGACTCCAAATCTTGTCCTTATTTTAGTATGCAACAGCGGAAGCTCTTAATATTCACCTGAGAATAAACATGCTTTAAACGTCAACAAAAAATGTTGGTGAGTTATAGGTTTAACCTATATATATCAAATCGTAACAATAGACCACAAGATTTCATATTTCAATACACATCCCATACATAGAGATAAAAATCATTCATATGATGAACACCTGGTAACCGACATTAACAAGATGCATATATAAGAATATCCCCATCATTCCGGGACACCCTTCGGATATGATATAAATTTCGAAGTACTAAAGCATCCGGTACTTTGGATGGGGTTTGTTAGTCCCAATAGATCTATCTTTAGGATTCGCGTCAATTAGGGTGTCTGTTCCCTAATTCTTAGATTACCAGACTTAATAAAAAGGGGCATATTCGATTTCGATAATTCAACCATAGAATGTAGTTTCACGTACTTGTGTCTATTTTGTAAATCATTTATAAAACCTGCATTTATTCTCATCCCAAAAATATTAGATTTTAAAAGTGGGACTATAACTCACTTTCAAAGATTTTTACTTCGTCGAGAAGTAAGACTTGGCCACTGTTGATTCACGAACCTATAACAATATATACATATATATCAAAGTATGTTCAAAATATATTTACAACACTTTTAATATATTTTGATGTTTTAAGTTTATTAAGTCAGCTGTCCTCGTTAGTAACCTACAACTAGTTGTCCACAGTTAGATGTACAGAAATAAATCGATAAATATTATCTTGAATCAATCCACGGCCCAGTGTATACGTATCTCAGTATTGATCACAACTCAAACTATATATATTTTGGAATCAACCTCAACCCTGTATAGCTAACTCCAACATTCACATATAGAGTGTCTACGGTTGTTCCGAAATATATATAGATGTGTCGACATGATAGGTCGAAACATTGTATACGTGTCTATGGTATCTCAAGATTACATAATATACAATACAAGTTGATTAAGTTATGGTTGGAATAGATTTGTTACCAATTTTCACGTAGCTAAAATGAGAAAAATTATCCAATCTTGTTTTACCCATAACTTCTTCATTTTAAATCCGTTTTGAGTGAATCAAATTGCTATGATTTCATATTGAACTCTATTTTATGAATCTAAACAGAAAAAGTATAGGTTTATAGTCGGAAAAATAAGTTACAAGTCGTTTTTGTAAAGGTAGTCATTTCAGTCGAAAGAACGACGTCTAGATGACCATTTTAGAAAACATACTTCCACTTTGAGTTTAACCATAATTTTTGGATATAGTTTCATATTCATAATTAAAATCATTTTCTCAGAATAACAACTTTTAAATCAAAGTTTATCATAGTTTTTTATTAACTAACCCAAAACAGCCCGCGGTGTTACTACGACGGCGTAAATCCGGTTTTACGGTGTTTTTCGTGTTTCCAGGTTTTAAATCATTAAGTTAGCATATCATATAGATATAGAACATGTGTTTAGTTAATTTTAAAAGTCAAGTTAGAAGGATTAACTTTTGTTTGCGAACAAGTTTAGAATTAACTAAACTATGTTCTAGTGATTACGAGTTTAAACCTTCGAATAAAATAGTTTTATATATATGAATCGAATGATGTTATGAACATCATTACTACCTCAAGTTTAGTAGGTAAACCTACTGGAAGTGATAAGAAATGATCTAGCTTCAAATGATCTTGGATGGCTTGAAAGTTCTTGAAGTAGGATCATGACACAAAAACAAATTCAAGTAAGATTTTTACTCGAATTAAGATAGTTTATAGCTATAGAAATTGAATCAAAGTTCGAATATGAATATTACCTTGAATAAGAAAGATAACCTACTGTATATAACAAAGGTTTCTTGATCTTAGATGATTACTTGGAATGGATTAGAAAGCTTGGAAGTAAATTAGTAAACTTGAAGGGATTTTTGAAGTGTTCTTGAAGTGTTCTTCCTATGATGATTATAGCTTGATTCTTGAAGTGATTTTTGATGAAGATGATGATTAACTACTGGAAAAATACGTTCATAATAGTGTGTGTGTGTGTTGAGAGAGAATTAGAAAGAGAATTGGAAGTGAAATGGAGTGAATGATGAGTGGTAATTGGTGAGTGGTGAGTGGGGTTAAAAGGAGTTCTAGTTAGTTGACTAGCTCATGGTAGAAGTTAAAATTGATTAGTCATACATGACATAATCAAGAGTGGAATCCCATGCTAGTTCCTATTGGTATATACCCATAGTAAGTACGTTTTGAAGCTGTGTATAATACGGGTAAGAATACGACTAGAATTCTTGATGAAAGAAAAGAATGGGAAAGTAACTGTAACCATTTTCGGTAAGTATGAGTGTTTTAATATATGTCTTGAAGTCTTCCAAAAGTATTTTAATACATCTAAATACACTACATGTATATAGATTTTAACTGAGTCGTTAAGTCATCGTTAGTCGTTACATGTAAGTGTTGTTTTGAAACCTTTAAGTTAACGATCTCAATTAATGTTGTTAACCCATTGTTTATTATATCTAATGAGATGTTAAATTATTATATTATCATGATATTATGATATATTAATATATCTTAATATGATATATATACATTTAAATGTCGTTACAACGATAATCGTTACATATATGTCTCGTTTCGAAATCCTTAAGTTAGTAGTCTTGTTTATATGTATATAACTCATTGTTAATATACTTATGGAGATACTTACTTATCATAATCTCATGTTAACCATATGTATATCCATATATATATCGTCATGTCGTTTTTACAAGTTTTAACGTTCGTGAATCGCCGGTCAACTTGGGTGGTCAATTGTCTATATGAAACATATTTCAATTAATCAAGTCTTAACAAGTTTGATTGCTTAACATGTTGGAAACATTTAATCATGTAAATATCAATCTCAATTAATATATATACACATGGAAAAGTTCGGGTCACTACACATGAGTTAGTATAATATAATGACACTTGATCAACGTGATTATATTACAGTAATTCATGCTGAGTTTCTAATGGAACGTGATGATTCATAGTACCATCATCATGTGCCATTTACACGACTCTTGCATTTTAATCAATCTCCAAACATATTAAGAACATATCTTCTTAATAGACTTATCTTTCCGGATATTCTGGTAATTTACCAAATCAAGATCGTACCATTACGATTTCCTTCTTAAAACATTAACTATGTTCACCAAAACTACATACCTACGAATTCCGGACCATTATTCGCTTGACTTGAAGTCGGGAAGAGAAGACAAAAGTATGGAACTCCTGAATATAAAAGAAGATATAAAGCTCGATAACAAGACACAAATTACAAACCGTGCATATTAATACGTATTGCCACGTAAAGGCACGGGAAAATTAATAACACTATAACCCCAAGGTAATAGTAGAAGTAAATTAAATCCTCCGGTGGTAGATGAAAGAGGAGAATGACAGATATGAAAGTTAAGAGTATATCAAGGATCAGGATGGGATGGAGCATATTGACAAATGTTTTTAAAGTATGAGTTGAGGGAGAAAGAATAGAAGGTGTGAGTTGTAAGGAAACGACGGGGGTGGATTTATAGTAAAATATGCGACAGAGCAATCAAAACAGATGATCGCATTTAAAACGGATCCTAAATTTCCTTAATTCTCGAAGAATCAAATCTTATTACTAGGATCTTCACCAAATCTCTTAAAATCTGGAAATCAATCTTATCTACGTCAAAAGATATGACGAATATGCATATATTCTTTTCACTCTTTTGCAATAGTTCATTCGTACTCTTCGAATAATCGAATTGTTTTATCTATATTTTCAATGTTGATAAAACTCTAAATCTCAACTCGTATATGTCATGAAAACATATTTATTGTTAACCATGACCACCTCAATCAAATTTTGGGACGAAATTTCTTTAACGGGTAGGTACTGTGATAACCCAGGAATTTCTGATCAAAATTTAATCTTTAATCTTTATATGGTTCCGACACGATAAACAAAATCTGTAATGATGAGTCTCGAAAATTCTTAGACTGTTGTTTTGCATTCATTGAACTTCGACCATTCCCGATGATTCACGAACTATTATTTATAAATAAATATGTATACATATAAATATAAATATAAATATAAATGTACGTATATATGTAATAACTTAAAAATAATAATATACAATATAATCAAATCATTATTAAAATAAATCTATATATATATAGAAAGAATATATCAAATATAATTATTTAATAATTGTAATATTTGATGGACGTTCCGATTATTATTTAGAAAAGCTTAATTCAAACTTATGTGGTTTTTAAATAAAAGGTGATCTAAAAAGTAGTCATATAAATTATAGCTTTATTAAATATATATTTAGAATCTATTTGTTAAGTTTTAACACTTATTATATTTAACTTAGGGGTTGAGAGTGAACAATTAATTTAATTTTTATTTAATAGTTAATAATCAAATTTTATACAATAATGACTGAAATAACTAAAGAGACTTAATATAAAAATTTAGGATTTTTCTAACTACTTATATCCACCACTAATTAACAACGGTGTACGAATTACCGGATATTTTCAATTCTTAATTTCAGCCTTTTCAAGTTAAACGTGTTAAATTGCCTTTGTCCTTGTTAATCACTTAATTATGAATTATTAATATACTTTGTGTGATTGATAACAACTTAAAACATCCACTTGATAATTCATCCATAAAGTTAATAGATAATTGATACATTACTATTCTTGATTGATGATTACTGTTTTTGTTTCACTTTTCCATTTACATCCGTGATTTAGAGTATTATTGTTTTGTCATTGCTTTCATTCAACAACCAAATTAATGACTACTCTTAATTGATTCTTGGGTGTTACTGTGTTTGTTTTGTGTTTACTTTTCTTCACCGAATCAATCATATAATTATATATTATATATATACATTACTTTGAAACTATGTCTTTCTATTATTATATATATACTTAAGCATACAGAGATAGATAGAAAATCAACCTACACCACATTTGATTTTGTTTTCTCCTCTCTGCAACTTGACACACAAACCCAATTTTTCACCATCCATGATTATTGATCAACCACCTTCACCATCCTCCATCGTAAGCACCACCTTCAACCTCCTTCTCTCTCTAACTCTCTGATAATGCTAAAAACGAACATATATTTCATAGCATTATTCCTCAAGAAAGACAAGCTTTTAGTTGCAATTGTTCTATTTACAAGTGATATTCGTTTAAATAATAAAAGGTGAAGACAAAAGACAGATTCGACGAATTGAAGACGCAAAAGACCAAAAAGCTCAAAAGAACAAAAGACAATCAAAAAGGTTCCAATTATTGATAAGAAACGTCTCGAAATTACAAAAGTACAAGATTCAAAACGCAAAGTACAAGATATTAAATTGTACGCGAGGACGTTCGAAAATCCGAAACCGGGACCAGAGTCAACTCTTAACGCTCGACGCAACCGACTAAAAATTACAAGTTAACTATGTATATAAATATAATATAATATATAATTAATTATATTAATTATATATATATTATATATATATTATTAAAACCGTCGGCAGCAAGAAACTCCAAGGGTGTGAGCTGTAAATATATCTCCGCGACTCGCGGAGTTTGAAGGGCATTTTGCCGCGAGTCGCGGAGCCCCAATTTTCAACCCTGGCTATAAAGCCAACCGAATTCTGATCAAATTTCATATCTTTTTTCTTCCTCTTCATACGTAAAACTTATATATATATATATATATAATTTATATTTTAATTTTAATTATAATTCTAATAATAAGGGTATGTTAGCGAATGTTGTAAGGGTGTAAGTCGAAATTCTGTCCGTGTAACGCTACGCTATTTTTAATCATTGTAAGTTATGTTCAACCTTTTTATATTAATGTCTCGTAGCTAAGTTATTATTATGCTTATTTAAAACGAAGTAATCATGATGTTGGGCTAATTACTAAAATTGGGTAATTGGGCTTTGTACCATAATTGGGGTTTGGACAAAAGAACGACACTTGTGGAAATTAGACTATGGGCTATTAATGGGCTTTATATTTGTTTAACTAAATGAAAGTTTGTTAATGTTAATATAAAGATTTACAATTGGGCGTCCCTATAAATTACCATATACACTCGATCGGACACGATGGGCGGGGTATTTATATGTACGAATAATCGTTCATTTAACCGGACACGGGAATGGATTAATAGCCACTAGAATAATTAAAACAGGGGTGAAATTACATTCAAGGGTAATTGGTGTAATTGTTAACAAAGTAGTAAAACCTTGGTTTACACGCAGTCGATAACCTGGTGTATTCATTAAACAAAGTATTAAAACCTTGTTACAATTCGAATCCCCAATTAGTTGGAATATTTATCTTCGGGTATAATAATAATTTGACAAGGACACTTGCAATTTATATTTATGACTGATGGACTGTTATGGACAAAAACCAGACGGACATATTGAATAATCCAGGACAAAGGACAATTAACCCATGGGCATAAAACTAAAATCAACACGTCAAACATCATGATTACGGAAGTTTAAATAAGCATAATTCTTTTATTTCATATTTAATTTCCTTTATTTTATATTTAATTGCACTTCTAATTATCGCACTTTTATTTATTGTTATTTAATCGCACTTTTAATTATCGTACTTTTTAATTATCGAAATTTTATTATTCGCAATTTCATTATTGTTATTTACTTTACGCTTTAATTTAAGTCTTGTATTTATTTTATATTTTACATTAGGTTTTAACTGCGACTAAAGTTTTAAAATCGACAAACCGGTCATTAAACGGTAAAAACTCCCCTTTATAATAATAATATTACTTATATATATATTTGTATTTTTATAAAAGTAAACTAATATAGCGTTGAGCTTTGTTTAAAGATTTCCCTGTGGAACGAACCGGACTTACTAAAAACTACACTACTGTACGATTAGGTACACTGCCTATAAGTGTTGTAGCAAGGTTTAAGTATATCCATTCTATAAATAAATAAATATCTTGTGTAAAATTGTATCGTATTTAATAGTTTTTCCTAGTAAAATATAAACTATTTTATATACACCTCGCTTCACATCACTCTCCCTCTCTTCATTGTGAACCACTTGTCGCACCACCATTACATCATCATCTTCTACTCATATCATAACCATAAACCTCCACATCAAACCTTGCCACCTTGCTCTTTCACCTTTTATTTCATGTGAGACTCACCACTAACGAGCCACAAATTGAAACCTTTAACCACCTTTAATCATCTCCAAACCAAACCCACTTGAATTATTATTACTCAAAACAACCGAACACCCTTTTACTATGTTTCTTTTCTATTGTGTAAATAACCCAAAACAAACCACCATCACTACCATTTGATCGGTGCAGCTTGAGCACCACAACCTCGCCATCACCTCAGACAACCATCACCCTTGATCTTCCTGCTCGACTATCAACACCACCATCATTACAACACCCATTTGCAACTACTAGCTGTTCGAACAAATACTATTTCTATATTCCTTGTTTGTTGTTTACACGTTCAATACTATTTCTATATTCCTTCTATATTCCTTGTTTGTTGTTCACATCAAGTATTTTTGGCGCCGCTGCCGGGGATCATCTTAAAAGCCGGAAGCGCAACGCTAATATAAAAAAAAAAAAAGATTTTTTGTTTACTCTTATTAAAAGTCGTTTTTGTAAAAATACGTTTTAATTATTCGAAAAATATAAAAAGAAAAACAAAAATATAAGTATTTTTAAGATTTTGTTAAATATTTAAGTTTTATAAGTTTCTTTATTTCTATTTTAGTTTATAAAAATATAAGTTTTATTTTAAAATCGTTTATTTAAATTAAAAACAGAAAACATAAAATAAAAAAAAAAAAAATAAAGAAAACGCGTAAAAATTTCAAACCTGTCAACAGAATTTCTGAACCCCGCGACTCGCGGGGTTTTCTTCTTTAATTGCCGCGACTCGCGGAGCCACTCTGACACGCGCACAGGAAGCCCTAAAACTGCATTAATTACGGGATATTATTTATTATTATTATTATTTGTTTAATTATTATTATTATTATTATTAGTTTTAGTTTTATTTTTACTTTTTACTTTTTATTTATAAATTTTAGTTAAATTAGTTTTATTAAATTATAAAATTAATAGTTTTATAAAATAAATAATATAAAAATAATATTTTTATAAAAATTGTACTTTTTACAACTTTTTATATATTTTTATATTTTGTCCCTTTTTAATCGTTGTAGCGTAATATTTATATTTTTAGCTCATATTTAATTTTAAACTTAGTTTTTGCTATAGTTATTTTTACTCCTAGATTTTTAGGCTTTGCCGTAGAATTCCTTAAGTACTTTTTCTTTAGACTAAGAATTAGGTGCTTTAGAATTTTGCGACGCCTTTTTAAGTTTTAGTTTCTTTTTAAGTTATTTCCATTTGGGATTTAGTTTTTCCTGTAAGCTTTAATATTTTTAGACCTTTTACTATGTATCAATTATCATTCCAATTAATAATTTCAATTTGCGATTATAATTTTAAGTTAGTTGTAGTAATAAGGTTAAATTAGTTAAGTATTTTTAAGTTTTTATAAGTTTCTTTTATTTTTCCGTCACCTTTTACTTTTCAACCATTTTTCTTTTTCGACCTTTTGCGACGAACTCTTTGTCTTTCTTATTTCTCGCCATTCTAGTTTTTAGGACTTAGAATTTTATTCTACTTCTTATCTAAATTTCTTAAAATTACGAAAATTTATTTTGAGTAGTTAAATTGATAGACATCAAAATTTTCTGGTTCGTAGTAATAGTTGGATTTGTACGTGGACCGGGTTATTGGAGCCAAACAGTCCTCAATTATATTGAGACCAAACGAATCCTGCCCCTCTGCTGCATCTTTTGGCTATTCGAAACGTGGGCAAAATCAGAAAAGTCTATTGATTGGATAACTTATTATAATTTTTCTTTCCTTTTAAAAAACTAATAGGATATTCAGTGAATGCACCGAGCAAGACGTTCATCACCTTTTGTACGTTCACCACCTGTAACTAGATCAAGACATCGTTTAACAAATATAACCGCCGTTGATTTTCCTTTAGAATCGTCATCCAGTCGACCAAGTACTTCAGTTCAAATTTCCGATAATCCAGTTTTTGAAACAAACCTCACAATTGAGAATCCATAGAATATTCAGGAACGGTTCATAGATCCTGAACCACTAAACTTTCCTCCGGAACCACCAATCATTCAAACAGAGATTGTTGAGGAACGAACCATTAAATCTGAAGCATCTAGTGATACCGATTCAACAAATTCAATTATGGAGAATCTGGAACCTTTAAGTATGGAAGACCGAATGAGAGCTAAACGCACTGGCCAAGGTCACGCAATTACTCATCCAGACATTAATGCGCCAGATTATGAAATCAAAGGACAAATTTTACACATGGTGACTAATCAATGCCAATTTAGTGGTGCGCCGAAGGAAGATCCAAATGAACATCTACGTACCTTTAATAGGATCTGCACACTATTTAAAATCCGAGAAGTGGAGGATGAACAGATATATCTCATGTTATTTCCCTGGACTTTAAAGGGAGAAGCCAAAGATTGGTTGGAATCGTTACCTGAAGGGGCGATCGATACATGGGATGTTTTAGTTGACAAATTTCTTAAACAATTCTTTCCTGCATCTAAAGCCGTAAGACTTCAAGCAGAAATTGTTACGTTCACACAAAAGCCAAATGAAACTCTATATGAGGCGTGGACAAGATATGGAAAGTTGTTAAGAGGATGTCCGCAACATGGTTTAGACACCTGTCAAATAGTACAAATATTCTACCAAGGATGCGACATCACTACAAGAAAAGACATAGATATAGCAGCTGGTGGTTCTATTATGAAGAAAACCGAAACTGATGCTTACAAAATTATTGATAATACTGCTTCCCACTCGCATGAGTGGCACCAAGAAAAAGATATCATTAGATCATCTAAAGCAGCTAGAGCCGATTCTAGCCATGACTTAGATTCCATTTCCGCAAAGATAGATGCTTTCGAGAGACGAATGGAAAAGATGACTAAAGATATTCATGCTATACGAATTAGTTGTGAGCAGTGTGGAGGACCACATTTGACAAAAGATTGTCTCAGTATTGAATTAACAATGGAACAAAGAGAGAATATTTCATACATAAACCAAAGGCCTGGAAATAATTATCAGAATAATTATCAACCGCCAAGACCGATTTACAATCAAAACCAGAATTATAACCGAAATATTCCATACAATAACCAACAAGGTCCTAGCAATCAACAAGTATCCAATAATACTTACAATCAGCAAAGACCTAATTTTCAAAACAAACCACCACAACAAACCGATGATAAAAAGCCGAATTTAGAAGATATGATGACGAAGCTAGTTGAAACTCAAACGCAGTTTTTCACATCTCAAAAACAAACCAATGAACAAAATGCTCAAGCATTTAGAAATCAACAAGCTTCTATTCAAAATCTGGAACAAGAAATGAGTAACCTAGCAAGGTTAATAGGTGAAAGACAACCGGGAAGTCTACCAAGCGATACAAACGCTAACCCCCGGAATGAAACAGCTAAAGCTATTACCACAAGAAGTGGTACAACACTTAAATCACCTGAAATACCTGTAACTTCTGATGAAACTATTCCTACTCCACAAGAACCACAACCTGATCAAGATAAGGAAAAAGAACCGGTAGTTGAAAAGGTTAATGAAAATAACACAGTTAAGGATAAACCTTATGTTAAACCATACCAACCACCACTTCCTTATCCGAGTAAAATGAAGAAAGAGAAACTTGAAGCCGAGCAATCCAAATTCTTGGATATGTTTAAACAGATAAATGTAAATCTTCCTTTCCTTGATGTGATTTCAGGAATGCCTAGATATGCTAAATTCTTGAAAGATCTAATCACGAATAGAAAGAAAATGGAAGAACTCTCGGCTGTTACTATGAATGCTAATTGTTCAGCAGTGATGTTGAATAAGATACCAGAAAAATTATCTGATCCAGGAAGTTTCACAATTCCATGTTTTCTGGGTAGTCTTAGTTCAATAGAAGCATTGGCAGACTTAGGTGCTAGTATAAATCTAATGCCGTATTCACTATACGCTAAACTAGACCTTGGAGAATTAAAACCAACAAGAATAAGCATACAACTAGCCGATAGATCAATAAAATATCCTAGAGGGATAATGGAGAATATGCTAGTTAAAGTTGGTACTTTAGTATTTCCAGTAGATTTTGTTGTTTTGGACATGGAAGAAGATTCTCAAGTTCCTCTCATATTAGGAAGACCATTCTTAAACACGGCTAAAGCAATGATAGACGTGTTCGGTAAGAAACTGACCCTAAGTATAGAGGATGAGAGTGTTACTTTTTCAGTTGATAGAGCAATGCAACAACCACAATCTGCAGATGATACATGTTATTATATTCAAACTATAGATGCACATGCAGAATTATTAGAAGAATTTCCAGAATTACAAGGAACAGGAGAATGTTCTTTAGGAGAAGGAAATGAACCAATTGATGAAGCTGAAATGTTAGCTACACTTATAGCTAATGGATATGAACCAACAACAGAAGAAATTCAAATGCTAAAAGAAGAAGACAGATATCGATATAAATCATCGATAGAAGAACCTCCGAAATTAGAGTTAAAGCCACTTCCAAACCATTTGGAATACGCTTATTTACATGGTGAATCTGAATTACCTGTAATAATATCGTCTTCTCTTACTGAAAATGAGAAATCACAACTCATTTCTGTGTTGAAAGCTCATAAACCAGCCATTGCATGGAAGATTCATGATATTAAAGGAATAAGTCCTTCGTATTGCACACATAAAATCCTTATGGAAGAAGGTCATAAAACGTATGTGCAACGCCAACGAAGACTAAATCCTAATATGCAAGATGTAGTTAAGAAAGAGATTATTAAGCTGCTAGATGCAGGTTTGATATATCCAATTTCTGATAGTCCATGGGTAAGCCCAGTTCAATGCGTACCTAAGAAGGGTGGCATGACTGTCATCACAAATGAGAAAAATGAGCTTATTCCTACTAGGACTGTAACAGGATGGCGTGTATGTATTGATTATAGAAAATTAAATGACGCCACCAGAAAAGATCACTTTCCCTTACCTTTCATAGATCAAATGTTGGAAAGATTAGCCGGAAATAGTTACTATTGTTTTCTAGATGGATTTTCCGGATATTTTCAAATTCCAATAGCACCCGAAGATCAAGAGAAAACCACATTCACGTGCCCTTATGGTACTTTTGCTTACAAACGCATGCCATTTGGACTTTGTAACGCCCCTGCAACCTTTCAAAGGTGTATGATGGCGATTTTTCATGACATGATAGAAGAATGCATGGAAGTATTCATGGATGACTTTTCAGTCTTCGGTGATACATTTAAATCATGTCTAGTTAATCTGGAACGAATGCTAATTAGATGCGAAAAATCAAATCTAGTACTTAATTGGGAGAAATGCCATTTCATGGTTAAAGAAGGCATCGTTCTTGGACATAAAATTTCAAAAGAAGGAATTGAAGTGGATAGAGCTAAAGTAGATGTAATTGCTAAACTTCCACATCCCACCAATGTTAGAGGAGTTAGGAGTTTTCTAGGGCATGCCGGTTTTTACCGACGTTTCATAAAAGATTTTTCTAAAATTGCCACTCCTATGAATAAACTCCTAGAAAAGGATGCGCCATTCATCTTTTCAGATGAATGTATCAAATCTTTTAATATTCTTAAAGAAAAACTCACTAATGCACCAATCATGATAACACCAAATTGGAATCTACCATTTGAACTAATGTGCGATGCAAGTGATTTTGCAATGGGAGCCGTTTTAGGACAAAGGATTGAAAAACGATTTCAACCTATATATTATGCTAGTAAGACATTACAAGGAGCACAAACGAACTATACAACTACTGAAAAAGAACTCCTTGCTATTGTCTTTGCTTTTGACAAATTTCGATCATATCTCGTTCTAGCAAAAACGGTGGTCTATACCGACCATTCTGCTCTTAGATACCTATTTTCAAAACAAGATGCTAAACCAAGATTAATCCGTTGGATCTTACTCTTACAAGAGTTTGATATTGAAATCCGAGATAAAAGAGGAGCAGAAAATCTCGCCGCTGATCATCTTTCTCGTCTTGAAAATCCCGAATTAGAAGTTCTAAATGAATCAGCCATACAAGACAACTTTCCTGATGAATATCTATTGAAGATAGATTATAAAGAAATTCCATGGTTTGCAGACTATGCAAACTACTTAGTTTGTGGATTCCTTGAAAAAGGATTATCGTACCAAAGACGAAAGAAATTCTTCAGTGATATAAAACACTATTTCTGGGAAGATCCACATCTGTTTAAAAGTTGTCCCGATGGAATAATACGCCGATGTGTATTTGGAGATGAAGCTAGTAAAATTTTAAACCATTGTCACACAGGACCAACAGGAGGGCATTATGGGCCTCAACTAACAGCAAGAAAAGTTTATGAAGCTGGATTCTATTGGCCTACAATTTACAAAGACGCACACCTTCTTTGCAAATCCTGTGATGCATGTCAAAGGGCCGGAAGAATAAGTCAACGTGATGAAATGCCACAAAATGTCAACCAAGTATGTGAAGTATTTGACATTTGGGGTATTGACTTTATGGGTCCATTTCCAAAATCTCATAATAATCTATATATACTCGTAGCCATTGATTATGTATCTAAATGGGCGGAAGCACAAGCTCTCCCAACTAACGATGCACGAGTTGTAGTCAACTTTTTAAAACGTCTTTTTGCAAGGTTTGGAACACCGAAAGCTTTGATAAGTGATCGGGGTACTCATTTCTGTAATAATCAACTTGAGAAAGTTCTTAAAAGATATGGAGTAACTCATAAAATCTCCACCGCATATCATCCACAAACAAGTGGACAAGTTGAAAATACCAACCGAGCTTTAAAACGTATTCTAGAGAAAACCGTAGGATCAAATCCGAAGGAATGGTCCATTAAATTGGAGGATGCACTCTGGGCTTTTAGAACAGCCTACAAAACTCCAATTGGAACCACACCTTTTAGACTTGTTTATGGAAAAGCATGTCATCTTCCAGTAGAAATTGAACACAAAGCATTTTGGGCTTTGAAGACATGTAATCTTGATTTATATGAAGCTGGACGTCTACGATTAAGTCAACTAAACGAATTAGAAGAATTAAGACATGAAGCATACGAAAATTCGTTAATCTATAAAGAAAGAACGAAGAAATGGCATGATAAAAGAATCAGAAGTTCAAAATAATTCAAAGAAGGAGACAGAGTTCTTCTTTTCAATTCACGATTCAAGCTATTTCCTGGAAAATTAAAATCAAGATGGTCTGGACCATTCATAGTCAAAAGAGTTTTCCCATACGGAACGATAGAATTAATAAATTCAAATGGGATTGAATTTAAAGTTAATGGTCACAGAGTTAAACATTACATACATGGTCCGATGGAAGTCGACAACGAAGTTAATCACAATTTCGACACCACAGCTAACTAAGTGTGGGGAGAATCAAGTCTTTAAAGGATAATATGTATTTCTGTTAGAGTTAGATTGTCTGTTTTCGTGTAGTTTTCGAAAATGGAACCCGAATGGTCTTTCCCTAGCAGACCCTAAAGAACTAGTCTTCTCCCCCCATTCTGAATTTTTATTTTTTTTAGGTTTTTACAAAATGAAGACTGCCTGTGAATTAAACCATGGTCTAATGCTACACGCTTTGATCACTAAAAGAAATAATGACATACTACCGAGTGAATTAGTATCAGTAATCAGAGAAAGAATGGACGGAGTTAGAAAAGGATCCAGATGCGAAGATAATAAGTTACAATTTGGTAAAGAAAAATCAAAATCCGCAGCGAAAAGAAGAGCACGACACCTAGAACGATGTCACAAATGCGGAAAATGGTCACATGGAGGTAAATGTTCAAATAATCAAACCTATTCAAATACCGAATTTGTTACTTTATGCAGAGACGGACCGTTCATATGTTTAGAAGAAAAGACAATGAATGCTCGAGGTTACGCCTATGCAGCCATGGAAAACCAATTAAACCGACTATCTTATGAATATAATAGATCATATAACTAAGAAATCTATTTCACAGGTATGTCTGTACAGTTTTTATTTTTATTTTTATTTTTAACCTTTTGATAATAAACGCTAATTTGTTCGCTAAAAAGTATTAAATTGGTATTAAATAAAATTAGGTTTGGCGACCGAAATTATTGATATCATTCAAAAATTTATTACATCACTGCGAAATTTAACGTTTATTCTTAAGGTATAAATATCTTTAATCAATCAACCCAAAATATTTCAAAAATTCGTCATGAGTTAAATTAGGTCTTGGAACCGAAATTACTTTACCGAAAAGAGGGGCGCATATTTTTGATAATATTTGATTGATTAAAGTGGGATAAAAAGACAAAAAGATTTTTAATTTTTTTTTTTTACCATGTTTTTAAAATTAATATTTAAATCTTAAATTAATATTGTAAACTTTGTAAAAACAATATATTTAAAATTGTAAATATTTGAAAAATTAATATAAGTGTGGTATGAATTTATGAATTTTTAATTTTTAAAATATGAAATTTAAATTTTATGAATTTCAAATTTTAAGTTTGGTGTGAATTTTTAATTTTTAATTTTTAATTTTGAATTTTATATTTAAGTTGTGTGAATTTAAAAACAAAAATTTACTTTATCTCATTAAGTTAAGAATATGATTTTTAAAATTCGTCGTAAGTTGAAGACTAGGTCTTTGAACCGAAATTGCTTTACCCGAGGGAGGGACGAGAACTTTTATTATCATTATTTTTAATCTTATTGATTTAAAGTATGCCAAAAACATTAAAAAAAACCCAAAAATCTTAGCTTTTAAAACAATCGCTACAAAAAGACAAATTTTAAAATTTTGTCAAAGGACGGACTAGGACATCGATCCGAAACGACCTCGTCCTAAATAACAAGGGAAACAAAATTTTAAAATTAATTTCTTAATTGTTTTATAAGTTAAAGATTATAAAAAAAAAAAAAAAAAAAAAAAAAAGGGTAAACTCCGCGACTCGCGGAGTTTGCAGTGCAAAACCTCCGCGACTCGCGGAGGGACCAAAACCCAGAAAAAAATAAAAACAGCTGAAACGATCAGTACACTCAACAACACAAAAACAACCCGAAAAATACTGCGAAAACCCACGAAAATACACCCAAAAACACCCCAAAAATCTCAATTTTTAACCGTTAATCACCAAATTTTTTGCTAAAATCATGTTGAGAAGGATGATATCTAAGAATTACTCAAGAAAAACGGTAAATTTCTACACCTAAACACCATTTAATTCGAATTTTAGTGTTCTTGAGCTATTTTTTCCCCAATTTGATTTTGATGCTTTTTAGTGTAATTAGACTTAAATTGTTTATGTATTATGCTTGTATAACCTAGATTGATGTTGTTTAACATGATTAGAAGCCTTAAACTTCAATTTTTGAATAATCTAGGGTTTGTGTTCTTGAGCAATTTGGGGCTTTTTGATATAAACAGGTTATGACCGATTTTTGTCATGAATTGTTGCTAAATTGAGTAGTGTAACATGTCTAGGTAGTTAAATGATCCAAACTTTTAGCCTAAACATGATTTTGAGAATTAAAGTGGACTTTTTCAAGTCTAAAATTCATGAACTTGATTTTTGAAAGATAATGCCATTTGAGACTTGTTTGATTGCTAGTAATGATTATTTTGACATGTTATTTAAGTTGAATGCTTATGAACTTGGCGAAAATTTTCGTATATGCTTATTTGAAAAAGTGTAGATTTGATAAAAATGTGAAAATAAGCTTAAGTTTGATATAAATTAATAATGTCATTGTAATTATTTTGATTGATGATTTTGCTGACACTAATGCATATTTGGATGCACAAAATTTGTGTTTGATGTGTTTTGCAGAATGAAAGGGGTGAATCTTCATCCCAAGCCCGCCATGCTCCTGCTGAGAACTTGGAACAACAGGAGGTAGATAACTACTACAAGCAGGATGTACCTCATCCAGTCATGACCTTTTCAGATATGCACTTGGAACAGTTGCACCCGAACCTGCGATTTGACAGACTTTGGATAGATTATCCAAAATATCAACGGGGTTTGCATACTCTTCATTCCAAGGTTGTTGAGGTACCGAGGGTCATAGAATGGGGACCCTTAGAAGCTGTAGAATTGGCCGGGCCAATTAGGGAATTACTGGTACAGAGGTATGGTAATTCTTCTTTTAATGACTGGATATGTTTATTCACCATACGCAGACCTGTATATAAAGTATGGTGTGAAGAGTTGTTATGTAGTATAGAGTTGAATGATCGGGTAGCTAGTTTAACCGATCGTTCTTTTATTAGATTTTTGTTAGGCGGTTCGATGCGCCACATGTCTTTACTGGACATGGCTCAGGCTTTACGTATATATACGCCTGAGGAATTAGCGTCTGCCGATTGTAGAGGATTGATACTAAACGGTAGAAAGATAGATGAGAATTTTGATACACACGGTGTGTGGAGTCAAATGACAAGCCATCACCGTTTCAAAGGGGGAAACTACTCTTATTTGGATATAGATAGAGCCGAATTAAGAGTAATACATAGGTTTTTAGCTAATTCGATTACACAAAGGGGTAAGAACAAAGAAAAAGTAAATGAACAGGATTTGTTTTACCATATGTGTATTCGAGACCCACACAGCGCTGTAAGTATACCATATTGTGTGGGTTATTATTTATCAGCTATGGTTCGGGGGATGCGTCCACATAGCATAATAGGAGGTGGTATTTTTATTACTTTGATTGGTGAATATCTCGGTGTGGATATAAGTCGGGGGGGATTATTAGTAGAAGAGCCGGAACCCCGCGACACTATAGGTTTAAATGTATACCATGGTGCGAAAGTTTTGAAGCGGCGAAATAACGCCGCAGTACGATACCATGGTAGACATCCACAGGTGGAGAGAAACCAGGAACAAGGTAATGTAGGAGGGGGGAATGAGATGCAAGAAATGCATAGGTTTATAGCTTCTCAGGAATACGAAAATGCTAGACAGAGAGCATTTGAAGATTGGCAAGTTCATCAGAACCAGATCATAGCGCATTGCCAACATATAGGTAGAAACTATATTCCTACACCGAAACCCGTCTTCCCTCCTTGGTCGATAGAGATGCAGCCACCATATCCTACGTATGACCCTGCCGAAGCATTCTATAGCACTTATGGTTATGCGTGGAACCCCTATTGGTACCAATATCATCCTTAGTTTACTTAATTTTTTTTTTTTTTTTTTGTAATTTGTAATTATTGATATGTTTAATACTTTTGTTAATATTGTAATCATTTTTATAATTATCTAACTTTTATTCTTAGATTTTAATAATTTTTGAATGTGGGGTAATAAACCAAACTTCAAAAATATGTATATATGTTTGCAGTTTATCTTATGTACACAACAGGGTAAAACAACGCATTTTCAAAGACTGGCATTAAGTTCAGCAAAAGCAACTAATTTTGACGACAAGATGCAAAATATATGTGAAATAACAACAAGACGGAATGAACAAATGATGTACACCATTTATCATTCAGCAAACAAACGCCAATATATTTGGAAACTTTGGTAAAAATTTAATCATTTTCACACAAATCACCCTCAATAATTTAAATTGTTACTGATTTCTTGCAAATGAGGGCATTGCAAGATCTTAAGTGTGGGAAGGGGTTAAATTCTTTCGGATTTTAAAATTTTTTACTTTATACACTTGGTTACCATTAAAAATACTAGTAAAGCAGTAGTTGTATTAGAATCTAGTGCTCTCTGATAAAAAAGAACAGCCCTAGTCTTATATACTGACTACCCAATTCTAGTAAAAATTTTTCAATTAAATGAATTCAAATCATGTTTATACATATTTATGAACGATAAAACTAGGTTTTAACACCGAAATTATTGTTACCTCGGAAAGGACATAAATTAAGAAACAAACTAAAATGTCAAAATTCATTTAAAATGGAATAGAGGACGATAAAAAGAAAAATAAAAAGCCAAGTGTGGGAAAATTTACCAAGTTATTTTAAACATATGTCACATATATCTGTAACAAATAACTGAAAATACTTTTGCTTTGGACTAAACTAAACTGTTTTACCCGATGAAAGAAAAGAAGAGATGGATCTACACGATGAATCAATTCCATCATTAAAAGGAAGTAAAGTCTTCCGAAAAAGAAACGCGCTTCTTGATTTAGGTCATGAAGTTGTCGTCCAGACCAGCTGTAGGTTGACGAAAAATCTAGAAAAGTCATCACTAAAATCAGCAGGAAATCCACGGACCTCAGCATTAAACAGGGTCGCCAAGTGGTCAGATTTATCCTAACCATGAGAAGGATTTATCTCGTATAATGGGGGGGCACCGTGCAAATTAGCTGGATAAGACTAATGAATCAGATCCCCAGAAAGGATAATCTCCTTAAAGATTAAAAAAATCAGCTTTTAAGACTGATATTACTCAATCCTAGAGATTGACCTTAAAGATTGAGAATTCAAACTCATGGAATTCAATGATATCTAAACTCGAGCTTGAACGAGAAAATATTTTGATCAAAATTACAAACCAATTTGTTTTCTGAAAACCCTATTTTCAATGCGTTCAT
Source organism: Rutidosis leptorrhynchoides (assembly GCF_046630445.1). Taxonomy (NCBI): domain Eukaryota; kingdom Viridiplantae; phylum Streptophyta; class Magnoliopsida; order Asterales; family Asteraceae; genus Rutidosis; species Rutidosis leptorrhynchoides. The sequence goes on along the minus strand of NC_092337.1, from coordinate 266,859,740 downwards.
TACCATTGAACGTAAAATCCTAGGAATTCACCTGGAATTCATTAGGTCACCTGAACTAAATCAGGTGTCAACCGTAAGAACGGTGGTTGCATAGTGGTCAAAGACAGGACCTTGTGCCAGACCGAAAAAATTATAAGGGTGAGCTTTACTATTGCTCCTACCAAGGATAGTAATTGCGTCCGACACGTTATAGACCATAATCAAAAGCATGTCACGGGACATTGCCTTAAACAGTTGCTTGTTCAACGCTTTCCTTTACAACCAGACGGTAGTTTGCCGAAAGGTAATATACGGAACAAGTAAACTGGACGTGTTGCTTTCCAAATACAAGGTTAGCAAGTGGGTGACACAAAACCGCAAGTTTTGAGCTAAAATTTTCAAATCTGAAACCCACCAAACCCACAAAAATATTTTGCAAACACCGGTAAAGGGTTATTCCGGAAAACTTATCTAGGGTAAAAACTAGACTTAATTTTCAAAAGATCAAATGTTTTCATAAAGATCCAATTTCCTTAATGGATCTAAATTTTTATAGTCATGTGGGACTGTAAACCATATCGTTACTACCATTGTTTATACCGCCGTATAGAAATCACTGATGTACAAAGTGTGAAGAATAAAGAAGTGATTCTAGTATTTCAAGACGATATTGCTTGAGGACAAGCAACGCTCAAGTGTGGAAATATTTGATAATGCTAAAAACGAACATATATTTCATAGCATTATTCCTCAAGAAAGACAAGCTTTTAGTTGCAATTGTTCTATTTACAAGTGATATTCGTTTAAATAATAAAAGGTGAAGACAAAAGACAGATTCGACGAATTGAAGACGCAAAAGACCAAAAAGCTCAAAAGAACAAAAGACAATCAAAAAGGTTCCAATTATTGATAAGAAACGTCTCGAAATTACAAAAGTACAAGATTCAAAACGCAAAGTACAAGATATTAAATTGTACGCGAGGACGTTCGAAAATCCGAAACCGGGACCAGAGTCAACTCTTAACGCTCGACGCAACCGACTAAAAATTACAAGTTAACTATGTATATAAATATAATATAATATATAATTAATTATATTAATTATATATATATTATATATATATTATTAAAACCGTCGGCAGCAAGAAACTCCAAGGGTGTGAGCTGTAAATATATCTCCGCGACTCGCGGAGTTTGAAGGGCATTTTGCCGCGAGTCGCGGAGCCCCAATTTTCAACCCTGGCTATAAAGCCAACCGAATTCTGATCAAATTTCATATCTTTTTTCTTCCTCTTCATACGTAAAACTTATATATATATATATAATTTATATTTTAATTTTAATTATAATTCTAATAATAAGGGTATGTTAGCGAATGTTGTAAGGGTGTAAGTCGAAATTCTGTCCGTGTAACGCTACGCTATTTTTAATCATTGTAAGTTATGTTCAACCTTTTTATATTAATGTCTCGTAGCTAAGTTATTATTATGCTTATTTAAAACGAAGTAATCATGATGTTGGGCTAATTACTAAAATTGGGTAATTGGGCTTTGTACCATAATTGGGGTTTGGACAAAAGAACGACACTTGTGGAAATTAGACTATGGGCTATTAATGGGCTTTATATTTGTTTAACTAAATGAAAGTTTGTTAATGTTAATATAAAGATTTACAATTGGGCGTCCCTATAAATTACCATATACACTCGATCGGACACGATGGGCGGGGTATTTATATGTACGAATAATCGTTCATTTAACCGGACACGGGAATGGATTAATAGCCACTAGAATAATTAAAACAGGGGTGAAATTACATTCAAGGGTAATTGGTGTAATTGTTAACAAAGTAGTAAAACCTTGGTTTACACGCAGTCGATAACCTGGTGTATTCATTAAACAAAGTATTAAAACCTTGTTACAATTCGAATCCCCAATTAGTTGGAATATTTATCTTCGGGTATAATAATAATTTGACAAGGACACTTGCAATTTATATTTATGACTGATGGACTGTTATGGACAAAAACCAGACGGACATATTGAATAATCCAGGACAAAGGACAATTAACCCATGGGCATAAAACTAAAATCAACACGTCAAACATCATGATTACGGAAGTTTAAATAAGCATAATTCTTTTATTTCATATTTAATTTCCTTTATTTTATATTTAATTGCACTTCTAATTATCGCACTTTTATTTATTGTTATTTAATCGTACTTTTAATTATCGTACTTTTTAATTATCGAAATTTTATTATTCGCAATTTCATTATTGTTATTTACTTTACGCTTTAATTTAAGTCTTGTATTTATTTTATATTTTACATTAGGTTTTAACTGCGACTAAAGTTTTAAAATCGACAAACCGGTCATTAAACGGTAAAAACCCCCCTTTATAATAATAATATTACTTATATATATATTTGTATTTTTATAAAAGTAAACTAATATAGCGTTGAGCTTTGTTTAAAGATTTCCCTGTGGAACGAACCGGACTTACTAAAAACTACACTACTGTACGATTAGGTACACTGCCTATAAGTGTTGTAGCAAGGTTTAAGTATATCCATTCTATAAATAAATAAATATCTTGTGTAAAATTGTATAGTATTTAATAGTTTTTCCTAGTAAAATATAAACTATTTTATATACACCTCGCTTCACATCACTCTCCCTCTCTTCATTGTGAACCACTTGTCGCACCACCATTACATCATCATCTTCTACTCATATCATAACCATAAACCTCCACATCAAACCTTGCCACCTTGCTCTTTCACCTTTTATTTCATGTGAGACTCACCACTAACGAGCCACAAATTGAAACCTTTAACCACCTTTAATCATCTCCAAACCAAACCCACTTGAATTATTATTACTCAAAACAACCGAACACCCTTTTACTATGTTTCTTTTCTATTGTGTAAATAACCCAAAACAAACCACCATCACTACCATTTGATCGGTGCAGCTTGAGCACCACAACCTCGCCATCACCTCAGACAACCATCACCCTTGATCTTCCTGCTCGACTATCAACACCACCATCATTACAACACCCATTTGCAACTACTAGCTGTTCGAACAAATACTATTTCTATATTCCTTGTTTGTTGTTTACACGTTCAATTAACAACTTAAAACAACTATATATTACGATCAAAACCACCACCTTGTCACAATTTTTGCTGCGTTGTTATCTGTTTCTGTTGGGATGTAACAGCGGAAGTAAATATGGTGAAGGTTATCGTGATGCTAGAGCATGATGAAGTACGAATGGTATGACAATAAAGATTTACGAATATGTTTACTGTAAAGTGATGATGTTTGATGTATTCTATTTCTAATTCTTCTATTAACCAGTCGATGATTAAACAATGTTGATGATGATGTTTTAATGAATAATTTATAAGATAAAACCATTAGTCCCCACCCACTATTACTTGTCATCACAGGCTGTCGACATAAATAAAAATTCAAAAGCTAGACATTATAGTGATTGGGCTTGAATAAATTAGTAGATAATTAGTTTGGGCTTCAATATTGATATGTTGGGCTGTGTCTCCTGATTGCTGATATTGGGTCGAGAGATGGGGATAGAGTTGTACGATGTAACGATGGGGTTCTATAGATGACGATTCTGTGATGATTTCGTGTTAATAACGAATAATGATAATAAATATGAAGTATTCATGGTATTGTAATGATTATGAATCACGATCAAAAATTGATGTAAGTGTTCGTGTGTATTACGAAGATGATGATGTAGTTATGTGATGATTTCGAGTTAATGACGATGATGATGATGATAAATAAGATGAATGATGATGAACGATGTTAATGATATCAATAACCTGTTTCTTTTCAGTTACCATCTTCTGTTTTCTTATAAACCCGTCGACAAAGAAAACTCTAGTAATTAAGCTCTAATCGATTAAGTTTTGTAAAGGATAAGAAGGAATGGAAACAGAAAATAGAGGGGTTAAATATATTAAATTTTGTATAATCTCCGAAAAATAGAAATTGGTTAAACGGTTTGGGGTGTGTTGGTGAATGAGAGGTCGCGGGTTCGAGGCTCGTCAGGGTCATTTCTTTTTAGAAAAAGATTATGAAGGGTATACACATTTACTTTTAGTTCTATAATCATTATTATTATTAATTGTTATGATTATTATTATTATTAGTTAGTATTATAAGTTATTATTATATTTATTACTATCATCGATATATTTAATATTATTATCACTATATTTAGAACTAAGTATGAATATTATGTATTATTAAGTGTTATTATGCAAATTGTTATTATTATCATTAATATTAAGTATACTAGGAGTACCCTTTTAACATAAATTTTAGTATTATCCATTATGATCATTAAAATTTCTATTAAAATGATAATTATTATTAAACTTATCATTTCTATTGAAAATACTATTTTTACTAAAACTATTATTTTTACTTATCATCATTAATGAAATTATCATTTTTATTAAAATTACTATTATCAGTATTATTATTATCCTTAAACTAGTATTACTGCAATTGATAATAATCTTACAAAACAAAAGATATATTTATATATAAATACAAATATATTTATTAAATAAAGTATACTAAAGATACATAAAATTCCGTCTTAATTAGTAACATTAATTAAATATCAAATAAGTATTATAATGTAAGGAAGGCATTAATAAAAAAGAATATTAATCTTAATACATACAATAATAGGTATACACTTGTTTGATTACGATTATCTGTTTTAATATATATATATACGAATGATCTAGGTTCGTGAATCAGGGGCCAACCCTATACTTGTTCAATGTCGTTCTATGTATTTTTACTACAAAATACATTAGGTGAGTTTCATTTGCTTCCCCTATTACTCTTTACATTTTTGGGGCTGAGAATACATGCAAATGTTTTATTAACTGTTTTACAATATTTATATGCGGGAGTTTCATTTGCTCCCTTTTTACTCATAATATTTTTGGGATGAGAATACATGCAGGTTTTATAAATGATTTACAAAATAGACACAAGTACGTGAAACTACATTCTACGGTTGAATTCTCGAAATCGAATATGCCCCTTTTTATTAAGTCTGGTAATCTAAGAATTGGGGAACAGACACCCTAATTGACGCGAACTCTAAAGATAGATCTATCAGGCCCAACAAGCCCCATTCAAAGTACCGGATGCTTTAGTACTTCAAAATTTATATCATGTCTGAAGGAGGATCCCGGAATGATGGGGATATTCTTATATGCATATTGTGAATGTCGATTACCAGGTGTTCAATCCATATGAATGATATTTTTGTCTCTATGCATGGGACGTATGTTTATGAGAAATGGAAAAAAAAGAAATCTTGTGGTCTATTAAAATTATGAAATGATTGTTTATGATAAACTAATGAACTCACCAACCTTTTGGTTGACACTTGAAAGCCTGTTTATTCTCAGGTACGAAAGAAATCTCCCGCTGTGCGTTTGCTCATTTTATAGATATTACTTGGAGTCATTCATCGCATATTTCAAAGACGTTGCATTCGAATCGTCGAGTTCATCAAGATTATTATTAAGTCAATTTTAGTTGGATATATTATGAAACGGTATGCATGTTGTCAACTTTAGATGTAATGAAAGTTTGTCTTTTAAAAACGAATGCAATGTTTGTAAAAATGTATCATTTAGAGGTCAAGTACCTCGCGATGTAACCAACTGTTATGAATCGTTTATAATCGAGAAGGACTTTGTCCGGATGGATTAGGACGGGTCTTTACAGTTAGGTGGGCCTGTTGGCCTGAGAATTTAAAAACTGAATTGGGCTTTTATTTGGACTGCTGCTGTTATGACCCAAACAACACTAATTAAAATAGTATAACTTATCATTTTCATTATTATTATTAAGTAGTATTAAATTTATTATTATTATTATTATTAGTATTATTATTATTATTATTATTATTACTATTATTATCATAATTAGTATTATTATTAATCATTATTAGTATTAGGTATTATTAACAATATTATTGTTTTTATTATAAAAAGTAAAAAAATAACTTATTATTATTAGTAATATCATCATTATCAAGATTTTATATATTAATATCATTATTTTCACTATCACTACTATTATTTATTATTATTATTATTATTATTATTATTATTATTATTATTATTATTATTATTATTATTATTATTATTATTATTATTATTATTATTATTATTATTATAAAAATATTACATCTTTCTATTAAAAATATTATTTTTCCAAATAAAGTATTAGTTATATAAAAACATATTTTAATACAATCATATATATATATATATATATATATATATATATATATATATATATATATATATATATATATATATATATATATATATATATATAAAGATATTAATCTTAATACGTTATATTATATAAATAAACTCAGTCGATTAAATGTGATATGTGTTAATATATATATATATATATATATACATGATATAGATTCGTGAATCCAAAGCCAACCCTACACTTGTTAAATGTCGTCATATGTATTTTTACTACAAAATACAGTATGGTGAGTTTCATTTGCTCCCTTTTTAAATGCTTTTGAAATATATATTTTTGGGACTGAGAATACATGCGCTGCTTTTATAACTGTTTTACAAAATAGACACAAGTAATTGAAACTACTTTGTATGGTTGGATTATTAAACTGAATATCTCCCCTTCAAGTCTGGTAACCTAAGAATTAGGGAAATGACCCCTAATTGAGGCGAATCCTAAAGATAGATCTCTGATGACCCGGAAATCTCTGACCAAATTTAAACTTAATTCGTATTTGATTTTGACATGTTAAGCAAGTCTATTTAATTGAATCTCAAAATCTTTGAACTGTTAGCATGGATACACTAAAACCTTTAACCATCCTCGACGATTCACGAACCTTTAATCGTAACCAGAAATGTAAATATAAATAATTATATATGTAAATAACTACATTAAATATATTAATGAACAATTAAGTAATTTAGTTATTATAAAAGATGACTTTAGATAACTAAAGCTTGTATTTTTAGTATATTGTATATAAATGATTCAAACATGATTGTATATATAGTAGTACATATATATATAATTACCAATCAAGATTATATTGTAATAAATAAAATTGTACTACTATTATATTTATATTATTACTATTTATAACATTAAGAATATTATTATCATATATATATATATATATACGGTTTCTATTCATAATTATTGTTATAATGTCTATATAAAGGTATAAATATTAAATATTCAACAAATGATATCGTAAAATATATTATATAAATTTTAAATATTACATTATTAATAAATTGTAATATTAGCAAATGTAACTACAAGATTTAAATATAGTTATCATATTAAAATTGTTATTATTACTTTCATTTTTATTTATTAAAATAAATATCAATATTAATATTGATATCAATATTATTAATAACATATAGATATGAAAATTGATACATTTAATTTGATATGAGATTATTTTTTCTAACATTATTGGTAACATTATAAGTATAACTAGTAGGAGAAATATGAATTTAATTATTATCATTAATATTACTATAATTATTATTAAAAATCATTATTATTATAATTATCATAAAAAAAATACAATTTACTATTATTAACATTAATAATATTATTATGATCATTTTTTTATATTATTATCATTACTTATTATTATTAAAAGTATTATTATTAATATTAATATATCCATTATTAATAATAATTATTATTAAATATAAATTAAAAAAATAATAATAATAATAAATAGATAATTACAAATTTGTTATAAGTCGTTATCTGCTTTTAGACTTTTATTCTGATTTTGATTTTTGTCGACGTTAATCACTACTACAAAACAACCAGAACAAATTCTGTTTAACGCTATTATTTTTTTATTTTTTTCTAGTCGTCTTCTTCTCCTACTCAAAATTCCTGTCGAATTTATTTTGCAATTAATCGATCAATCATTCACGTATCATAAATAGATTCAGTTGCTTACCCATCCTTATTATTAATTAAAAACCCTAACAGCCATTTTTCAGATCGAAATTTATCAAAGAAAGAACACTATGAACCCGGCGGCCCTGTTCTTGAACTCTAATTAACAACAGCTTGATTTCATATGAATTTTCAAAATCTAAAAATGTAGAAAGGTTAGGAATCTCATACTCAATCTTTCTGTAAAGTATCACGATCTAGTTTCTTAATTCGAACCTTAATTTTTGAGTCAAAGTTTTTGAATGAAAAAGTCAAACTTTGTGCTTTGATCAAATTAAAGTTTTATAGATAGTTTCTGTTGAAATTAATGTTTGAGAAATTTTCTAGGAATGATTTATGTAACGACCCGGCTTTTTCGACTTGCTTTTGTGCTTTTGTGCTTTCACGAAACTGCGTATTTGTACGTACTGAGCTAGCTTATGCTCTGGGATCTTTAATTATGGTTAATTACTTTCGTTAATATCTTACAACATGCTATTAAGTATGTAATCACTTAACTTGATCCTCGAATGCTTTTACGACCGTTGGTGTCACTTATCGTTATAAACGAAATACGTACTTGGTACACGTTAAACTTTTGTCGTAATTGGAATATTATGACTGTGTAAACTTGATTGTTATTTATTATAACAATTACTTGGCTTAAGGGCTTATTTAATTAAGCTTAGTGTTTACTAATGCTTACTAGTTATCTTAATGGACTTAACATCTAAATTGACTTTCCATTGCCCGATTTGTCTTTGTGACACCCTTACTTTACACGAATAATATTTTCGAATATTATTTACATTCATGATTATTTATTATTAATCATTTTAATTAACTAAGGTTACTAGTTAATTACTTTGGCTTTATTTGGGTTAATTGCATACTTACTTGGACTTGGGCTTTTATTATTCGAAATGGACTTGGAAGCCCACCCTACACTCTTAATGGATTTGTAAGCCCATGTTTTATGCAAGTATTACTTTAAGATGAAACTATATTAGTTAGTTCATGAGGAATCTTGTTACTTGCATATTTACACCTTGTTCCCATAACCATTTAACTTTAATACCATTCCAAGCTCTCACCATTCTCCCATGTTTGAAAGTTGATTTTTGACTTTCCCTTCTTGGCCATCCAAACCATCCACTATGGTGGTGTGGGAGGGAGTTTTGTTTTCATTTTTTTTGGTGACTTATTTACTTGTATCTCATCTCATTTCTTCACACACACATACTTACATTTTCTCTCAACTTTCTCTCATCTTTTCTCTCAAAATATTGTAAGTAACAAGGCTTCTTTTTCTCTTCTTTTTCTTGTTAAAACCGAAACATGAACCCTCATCATCATCATTCTTACTTGTTGATTACTTACTAGTTATTTGTTGTTTTTAAAGATCAAGTTTTCTAACTTGTATCTTCATGAAATCTTGTTACTTCCATATTTATTTGATGAAGTCAAGAACAAGGAATCTAAACTTTCTAGTTTATGGTTCTACACTTAATGTTTTAAAAGATTTAAAGTTCATGAGTTTATAATCATACTTGTGTGCATGTTTGTAAACTTAAGGTTTACTTTCCTAAAGATCAAAGCCTTGGCTTAAATCTTTAAAGTATGAACAACCATGAATTTATTACTTGTAGATTTAGTTTATTTCTTCATTTCATTTATTTAAAGTTGTAATATTGTTAATTTGGTCAAGTATTACTAGTTAATCTTGATCTCATATTTCTTGAAACTACTTTGTAAGTTCAAGAACATGGAAGTATAACTTTCTAGTTATAACTTCATATACTTGTGTTGGAACTAAGTTTCTATGGCTTATGGTCTTCTAATTTGTTGTAAACAAGAGTTTATGAGCTTACATACACTTTTCAAGATAAAAATCTAAGTTTCATAACTTATGGTTTCATTAAAGTAAAGATCCAAGTATTATAACTTAGGATCTAACTTAAGAACTTTAGATCTAGACTTTTGAGTCTAGGATCTTTAAGATCTAGCTAGGAACTATGTTCTACAACTTAAGATCTTGATTATTTAGTTTACTTTCAAGTTTGTAGCTTAATATTACTGTTAGAACTCATGTAAGTGTCGGATCTAAGATCTTAATGTAACTTTGGTTCATCAAACTATATACAACTCTTAAGTGAGTTGTGAAACTTATCTTAGACTTACACTAGTGTTATAATGGTCAAACCTTTGTTAAGATGATGAAAACCCATCAACGAGTTGTACACTTGAAGCTATACACATCAAGGATGAGAACCGTGATGAGCATCAAGCACCTAAAACCCACCGGAACACCTTTCTTACTGTTTATGGAACTGATCAGACTACCTGTGAAATGTCCTGTTCATATTGATTATAAACGTTCCATATTAATTGATTTCATTGCGAGGTTTTGACCTCTATATGAGACGTTTTTTAAAGACTGCATTCGTTTTTAAAACAACCATAACCTTTATTTTATCAATAAAGGTTTCAAAAGCATTACGTAGATTATCAAATAATGATAATCTAAAATATAATGTTTACACACGACCATTACATAATGGTTATTATAGAAATATATTACATCGACATATGTTTCTTGAATGCAGTTTTTACATAATATCATACAAACATGGACTCCAAATCTTGTCCTTATTTTAGTATGCAACAGCGGAAGCTCTTAATATTCACCTGAGAATAAACATGCTTTAAACGTCAACAAAAATGTTGGTGAGTTATTGGTTTAACCTATATATATCAAATCGTAACAATAGACCACAAGATTGCATATTTTAATATACATCCCATACATAGAGATAAAAATCATTCATATGGTGAACACCTAGTAACCGACATTAACAAGATGCATATATAAGAATATCCCCATCATTCCGGGACACCCTTCGGATATGATATAAATTTTGAAGTACTAAAGCATTTGGTACTTTGGATGGGGTTTGTTAGGCCCAATAGATCTATCTTTAGGATTCGCGTCAATTAGGGTGTCTGTTCCCTAATTCTTAGATTACCAGACTTAATAAAAAGGGGCATATTCGATTTTAACAATTTAACCATAGAATGTAGTTTCACGTACTTGTGTCTATTTTGTAAGTCATTTATAAAACCTGCATGTATTCTCATCCCAAAAATATTAGATTTTAAAAGTGGGACTATAACTCACTTTCACAGATTTTTACTTCGTCGGGAATTAAGACTTGGCCACTTGTCGATTCACGAACCTATAACAAATATGTACATATATATCAAAGTATATTCAAAATATATTTACAACACTTTTAATACATTTTGATGTTTTAAGTTTATTAAGTCAGATGTCCTCGTTAGTAACCTACAACTAGTTGTCCAACGTTAGATGTACAGAAAAAAATTGATATATATTATCTTGAATCAATCCACGACCCAATGTAAACACGTCTCAGGCTAGATCACAACTCAAAGTATATATATTTTTGGAATCAACCTCAATCCTGTATAGCTAACTCTCACATTACTGCATATAGAGTGTCTATGGTTGTTCCAAATACTATATACACATGGGTCGATATGATATGTCAAAACATTTGCATAAGTGTCTATGGTATCCCAAGATTACATAATATATTAGAATACATGTATAATACAATATAAGTTAGCTAGGATATGATTAATATAGATTTGTTACCAATTTTCACGTTGCTACAACAAGAAAAATTATCCAATCTTGTTTTACCCATAACTTCTTCATTTTAAATCCGTTTTAAGTGAATCAAATTGCTATGGTTTCATATTGAACTCTATTTTATGAATCTAAACATAAAAGGTATAGGTTTATAGTGAGAAATATAAGTTACAAGTCATTTTTGTAAAGGTAGTCATTTCAGTCGAAAGAATGACGTCTAGATGACCATTTTAGAAAACATACTTCCACTTTGAGTTTAACCATGATTTTTAGATATAGTTTCATGTTCATAAGAAAAATCATTTTCTCAGAAGAACAACTTTTAAATCAAAGTTTATCATAGTTTTTAATTAACTAACCCAAAACAGCCCGCGGTGTTACTACGACGGCGTATGTCCGGTTTTACAGTGTTCTTCGTGTTTCCAGGTTTCAAATCATTAAGTTAGCATATCATATAGATATAGAACATATGTTTAGTTGAATTTAAAAGTCAAGTTAGAAGGATTAACTTTTGTTTGCGAACAAGTTTAGAATTAACTAAACTATGTTCTAGTGATTACAAGTTTAAACCTTCAAATAAGATAGCTTTATATGTATGAATCGAATGATGTTATGAACATCATTACTACCTCAAGTTTTCTGGATAAAGCTACTGGAAATGATAAAAATGGATCTAGCTTCAAAGGATCCTTGGATGGCTTGAAAGTTCTTGAAGCAGAATCATGACACGAAAACAAGTTCAAGTAAGATTTCCACTCGAAATAAGATTGCTATAGTTATAGAAATTGAATCAAAGTTTGAATATGAGTATTAACTTGTATTAGAAAGATATCTTACTGTAAATAATAAAGATTTCTTGAGGTTGGATGATCACTCTACAAGATTGGAAGTAAGCTAGCAAACTTGGAAGTATTCTTGATTTTATGAAACTAGAACTTGTAGAATTTATGAAGAACACTTAGAACTTGAAGATAGAACTTGAGAGAGATTAATTAGATGAAGAAAATTGAAAAATGAAAGTGTTTGTAGGTGTTTTTGGTCATTGGTATATGGATTAGATTTAAAGGATGTGTAATTTTGTTTACATGTAAATAAGTCATGAATGATTACTCATATTTTTGTAATTTTATGAGATATTTCATGCTAGTTGCCAAATGATGGTTTCCAAATGTGTTAGGTGACTCACATGGGCTGCTAAGAACTGATCATTAGAGTGTATATATCAATAGTACATACATCTAAAAGCTGTGTATTGTACGAGTACGAATACGGGTGCATACGAGTAGAATTGTTGATGAAACTGAAAAAGGATGTAATTGTAAGCATTTTTGTTAAGTAGAAGTATTTTGATAAGTGTCTTGAAGTCTTTCAAAAGTGTATGAATGCATATTAAAACACTACATGTATATACATTTTAACTGGGTCGTTAAGTCATCGTTAGTCGTTACATGTAAGTGTTGTTTTGAAACCTTTAGGTTAACGATCTTGTTAAATATTGGTAACCTATTGTTTATTAAATCAAATGAGATGTTAAATTATTACATTATCATGATATCATGATGTATTAATATATCTTAATATGATATATATACATTAAATGTCGTTACAACGATAATCGTTACATATATGTCTCGTTTCAAAATCATTAAGTTAGTAGTCTTGTTTTTAGATATGTAGTTCATTGTTAATATACTTAATGATATGTTTACTTATCATAATATCATGATAACTATATATATATCCATATATATGTCATCATATAGTTTTTACAAGTTTTAACATTCGTGAATCGCCGGTCAACTTGGGTGGTCAATAGTCTATATGAAACCTATTTCAATTAATCAAGTCTTAACAAGTTTGATTGTTTAACATGTTGGAAACATTTGATCATGTAAATATCAATTTCATTTAATATATAAAAACATGGAAAAGTTCGGGTCACTACAACCTGGACTACTGGAAAGTTGATTTTCAGTTAGTTCGGTTCGAGTAGATGATTTTCCGTTTAGACCTCGTCTTAATCCTAGTTACGGTTTAGGATCTATGGCATCCCGAAAGTCACTACACCCTATTAACGTTGTGCTGAAATTTCTGACCTACTCGCAATTTAACCGTCACCACGGTCAAAAGAAGACGAGTTTGGTTCTGAAAATTGGTCAATACCTAGGGGACTCGTATATGGAGCCATGGCCACTGGTCTCACCTCATTTCAGTATGCATAGAGTTCGTGGCGACTGAACGAAGTCAGCCCTTGTTTCAAACCCTAGTCTTGACTTAAAACTTACTTTACACTTTTTGTTTAATGATGAATGATGATGATACTTAAGACCTAATTTACATACATTCAAACCTTTGGGAACGATTTACTGACTTAGTACTTTTGACTTAGGTTGAGGACTTTCCGGACCAACATACTTACTAACTATTCCCGCTTATCGACTTTTACTACTTTATCACTGTGAGTTATAGCATCCCTTTTTACTTTAACTATTTTGGGAACTGAGAATACGTGCACATTTTACGTTTTACATACTAGGCACGAGTACTTAAACTTTATATATGTGTGGGTTATACAACGGCATAAACTTTCCTCTTAGCTTGGTAACGTTTAGTCATTGGTCTTTGAACCGGTGAACGCGAATCTTAGATATGGATCCATAGGGTTTGACATCTCCACTTGGGCTAGTCGCGCTAGCATTTAACGGGTGTTTAATACTTCGTAAATATACGCACTTGCCAAGTGTACTTTTAGGGGGTTATAAATGTTAAGCTAGTTACCAAGCGCCCACGGTTAAACATATACTTTATCATACTGTTTTGAAACGCTGTCTGCAGCACTGAAATCTCGTGGCCTACATTACTTTACTGTTATACTTAAACTATAGCTCACCAACCTTTGTGTTGACGTTTTTAAGCATGTTTTTCTCAGGTGCATAAGGTTTGCTTGCTTTCGTTGTTGTACTAGTCATGCTTTGTAGACTTCCGCTGCCTTTGATAGAGATGTCACCGCATGAAACATTTTATCTTGCATTCAAACTTTATTACTTTTGAAATGATGTATTTGTAACGACCTACGGGTCACGTACTATTATTGCTTGCTATTCGTAGAAGCATACTTTTGGTTGTTAAACATTTGACGTTGGTTAAAATGCCACTCTTTTTATGAATGCAACTTATTTTGAAACAACATATAGTGTTTGACCTTGTAATGATCCTATTGTTGATAGTCCGTATATGTTGATTTAGTACGGGGCGTCACAATTTAGCATCTTTTTTATGTTTTGATCTTTGTATAAAACACATTTAAAATTCGAATTTGAATTTTGGTTCATATCGAGCTTATTGTTTCTGTTACAGCGAATCTTTTTAAATTTTTTGTTGTTTTAATTAATCAACTAAACCTTTATATGTTTCTGTATTACTTTCAAATCTTAAATTCCAACCTTAAATTTGTTATATTGATCACACCTTGAGTTCCCTGGTCGACCGAATCCATTGAAGAAGATGATGAAACTGGAATACGGTTTAAATGATATTAAGTTTAGTAATATGTCAAATAATCAGAAATAGAAGAGTGGTTAGATGTTGGAAGTGTGAGCATGTGATCTGGGGTTCGATCCAGAGCATAGGCTGTTTTCTTTTTGTGAATTCATTCCTTTGAGGTAGATTTCATTTATCTTATTATTATTATTATTATTATTATTATTAATATTACTTATTAATATTAATTATTATTAATATTAATATGATTAATATTGTTATGATTATCATTATTATTGTTATTATAACAAGTACTAAAACTAATAATGTTATAAATTATCACTTAGTATTATTAGTATGATTATAGTAAGTATAATTAATATTAATATTGTTATTACTAAAAATATTATCATTAACAAGTATCATTAATTAGTATTGTTGTTATTATCATTAATATTAAAAACATTATCCTTTCTAGTACTTGTATGATCACTAAATGTTATTATTATTATGATTATTATCAATATAAGTATTACTACTATTATTATGATTAGGATTACTAACTAAGGTTATAGAATCTTTAATTATTAGTTAGAAATTAAACATGAAGATTTTGATTATGATTAACATAAATATTGTTATTAATATTATCATTAGTAATGAAACTACTATAATTATTATTATTATTATAAGTATTATTATTGATATTAATAACATTATTATTATCGTTAATAGTAAAATTATTATTATTATAGATATTATAGTTGCTATTATTATTACTATTATCATTATAAAATAAAACAACTTTTTATTTATTATTATCATTATTATTATATCAAATAACTATTAATTATATAAAACTATATTTACTAACTATAACATAATTATATCAACATTTTTATAATAAATATTAATAAAAATAATTAAGTAGGTTATTAATGAAACATACTGAAAATAACAATTAAACCACTAATAATAAAAAAATTTGCTCGATTACCATTATATGTGTTAATATATATATATATATATATATATATATATATATATATATATATATATATATATGATATAGGTTCGTGAATCCGAGGCCAACCCTACTTTTATTCAATGACGTCATATGTATTTTTACTACAAAATACAGTATGGTGAGTTTCATTTGCTCCCTTTTTAAATGCTTTTGTAATATATATTTTTGGGACTGAGAATACATGCGCTGCTTTTATAAATGTTTTATGAAATAGACACAAGTAATCGAAACTATATTCTATGGTTGGATTATCGAATCGAATATGCCCCTTTTTAGCTTGGTAGCCTAAGAATTAGGGAAATGGCCCCTAATTGACGCGAATCCTAAAGATAGATCTATGGACCTTGACAAGTCCCATTCGGGGTACGAATGCTTTAGTACTTCGATTATCATGTCCGATGAGAGTCCCGGAGTGATGGGGATATTCTATATGCATCCTGTTAGTTCGGTTATCAAGCGTTCACCATATGAATGATTTTTATCTCTATGCAGTTTGCGAAATGCCTGATTTGAGATGTGTATTTATGGAATTAAAATCTTGTGGTCTATTAAAATTATGAAAATGATTGATTACGATAAACTAATGAACTCACCAACCTTTTGGTTGACACTTAAAAGCATGTTTATTCTCAGGTATGAAAGAAATCTTCCGCTGTGCATTTGCTCATATCAGAGATATTACTTGGAGTCATTCATGACATATTTCAAAAGACGTTGCATTCGAGTCGTCAAGTTCATCAAGATTATTACTAAGTCAATTATAGTTGGATATATTATGAAATGGTATGCATGCCATCAACTGTCGATGTAATGAAAGTTTGACTTTTAAAAACGAATGCAATGTTTGTAAAATGTATCATATAGAGGTCAAGTACCTCGCGATGTAACCAAATGTAATGTATTCATCCAGATGGATTAGGACGGGTGATGAAAAGATCTATGGGCCTAACAAACCCCATTCTGGAATTTGGAATGCTTTAGTACTTCGATTTAGATGGTGATTGCGATTGCCAATATTATGACATACTTGCGAGTATGCGGGGGATATATTATATGCATTATGTTAATGTCAGTTACCAGGTGTTCATCATATAAATGATTTTTATACACTTACGAGTGTAAGGTTATTTATGAAAAATGAAATCTTGTGGTCTATTAAAATTATGGAAATGATCGATTATGATAAACTAATAAACTCACCAACCTTTTGGTTGACACTTGAAAGCATGTTTATTCTCAAGTATGAAAGAAATCTTCCTCTGTGCATTTGCTCATTTTAGAGATATTACTTAGAGTCATTCATGACTTATTTCAAAATACGTTGGATTCTAGTCGTTGAGTTCATCAAGATTATTACAATGTCAATTATAGTTGAATATATTATGAAATGGTATGCACGCTGTCAACTTTCGATGTAATGAAAGTTTGTCTTTTAAAACGAATGCATTGTTTGTAAAATGTATCATATAGAGGTCAAATACCTCGCGATGTAATCATATGTTATTGTATTCGTTCTTATGGATTAGGACGGGTCACTACATTTTTAGCTTTGGCCAAAAATTAGAGAGAGATGGGAAAGATTTGGAGAGAGATGTAATTATGATTTGGCACATAGAATGGGTTAGTCTAGGTCTCTATTTATAGTGAGGATAGGAGGATTCTAGAATTAGCATTTAATAAGGAATTACTTAGGGAACAAGTTGGCTTGGAAAAGGGGTTAAGGGTTGTTGATTGGGCCAAAATTTTGAGGGGTAGGTGAAACAACCCGACCCAATCCATAGGGACGAATACAATAACATATGATTACATCGCGAGGTACTTGACCTCTAAATGATACATTTTACAAACATTGCATTCGTTTTTAAAAGACAACTTTTCATTACATCGAAAGTGGACAGGTATGCATATCATCTCATAATATCCAAACTATAAATGACCTAATCTGACATTTACTTAATAATAATCTCTAATGAACTTTAACGACTCGAATGCAACGTCTTTTGAAATATGTCGTGAATGACTCCCAGTAATATCCTTAAAATGAGCTAATGCACAGCGGAAGATTTCTTTCAAACCTAAGAATAAACATGCTTTAAAGTGTCAACCAAAAGGTTGGTGAGTTCATTAGTTTATAATAATCATTTCATTTCCATCAGTTTAATAGACCACAAGATTTCATATTTCCATTTCTCATAAATATACGTCCCATGCATAGAGACAAAAATATCATTCATATGGATTGAACACCTGGTAACCGACATTCACAATATGTATATAAGAATATCCCCATCATTCCGGGATCCTCCTTCGGACATGATATAAATTTCGAAGTACTAAAGCATCCGATACTTTGGATGGGGCTTGTTGGGCCCGATAGATCTATCTTTAGAGTTCGCGTCAATTAGGGTGTCTGTTCCCTAATTCTTAGATTACCAGACTTAATAAGGGTGATATTCAATTCGATAATCCAACCATAGAATGTAGTTTTGATTACTTGTGTCTATTTCGTAAAACATTTATAAAAGCAGCGCATGTAATCTCAGCCCAAAAATATGAAGGGTAAAAAGGCAAATGAAACTCACCATACTGTATTTTGTAGTAAAAATACATATAACATCATTGAACAAGTGTAAGGTTGGCCTTGAATTCACGAACCTATAGTAATTATATATATTTATGTATTTGTCAATATTTGTCTAATACATTAAGTTAAGTCATAGTGTACCACAATCCTAATGCTCGAGTCTAATATGCAAAGGTCGACAAAAATTAGTTTGACTCAAAAATGATTTCCAAAATTTAAAAATGATTATTATATAATTTTAAATATCGTCGTTTTATATTTTTAAAAACATTTTTAAAAGATTTAATAGAGTAAATAATATAATTCATTTATTAACAAATACAATTTTATATTAAAGTATACTTTTAAATATCTTAAGTAATAAACTTTATATAGTGCATTTAATATCATAAAATATTGTGATAGATTCTATTGAGGTAATTATATACTTTGTATTACATTTTTATTTGATAAACTAGCATTGATAATAATAATAATAATTAACAGTCGTGTTATTTTGTAATAATAATTATAATAATTATTTTATTAATAAAAACCAATATTTATATTTACCAAAAATGATATTATGGTAAAATGATAATTCTAATTATGATATTTTTAATATTTACGATACTTTTTAATATTAACTTTAAAGTAATAATTTTTATTTAAAATGATAATAATAATGATATTTTATAATAACAATGACATTTCTATTAAAATAGTAATTTTTGAATAAATGCTAGTTTTTATACTAACGATACTTTTAATAATACTATTAATGATAAAAATAATAAGAACGATAATTTTATCTAAATCTTTATCTTACAATATTTAAATTTCATCATGATACTCATACTTATTATTTCCCAATTAATTTGTTAATAGTTCTTGAATCGTCTTTTATATCGCGTTTATTATAATGATAATAATAATAATTATAATAATTAAGTGTTACTAATATTAGTTTTAATTATAATAATAGTAATAATTATGATAATGATAATACTAATAACTATTTTAATAATAATAGTAATACTAATGATAATAAAAATAACAATTTTCAATGATAATACTTTTATTGATAAAGATAATAATAATAATAATAATAATAATTCTAATAATAATAAAAATAATAATAATTATGATAATAATAATAATAATCATTAGAATAATAATAATTAGATAAAACTTAGAATGACGATAATTACGACGATAATAATAATCATTTTTAATAATGATACAAAAATTCAATTAACAATAACTTCTAATCCATTCATCGAATCCATTTTGATATCTAAAGGAAAAGTTCTTAATTTTTCACTAGCTTTTTAAGGATATGCATATCTTATATCTTATTTCATCCCTAATATAACAACCTTTAAGATTCAACATAACCTATCTAAGAGAAATATCAAATATACAAGCATGCATAATCCTATTTTTTCGAGCACTAGTCAGGGATACACTATTAATAAATAAAAGTTAAGTTATGAGTGCTCACGTATCAATATTGAGGTTCAATATTGTAGGAAAGGTACGTAGACGCAACGGAGATGACAAACACGAGATTGACCTCACGAGCATACCCTCAGCCATTACCCATGACCTCCGTAGATATAACCCATAATTTTTTTAGCCCTATCCTACTCGAAAAACTCATTTTGAAATCACGTGGGCAGAACCTCGTCACAATATTTTATGTATAATACATAATAGTATTACTCTCAATAATACTAATAATAATAATAAGATTAATATTAATAATCTTTATAATAATAATAATAATAAGAATAATAATAATAATAATAATATATAATATATATGTATGTGTGTGTAAAGAGCTTGGGATAGATAGATAATCTGGACCAAAACTCGCATGATTTATAGTATCTAACCCATCGCTTATGGCAGCTGGTATCAACTTCTTTTATTTCTTGCCGACACTTTCATTCAACTAGATTATTACGCACATAATTAGTATATATATTATTTTAATAATTAATATATATATTATTTTAATAATTAATATATTTAATCTTTAGAATTAATTAAATATTATATTATATTTATGCTCATGGTAAAAATATAATTTTTACAAAAATGACACGGTCGTGGTCTCACGACTCATGTACCACTTTCGGTTTTTCGAGCGCACTTTCGTACGTTTAGAAAACTAGCCTTTTACGTTTCATGACGTGTACCTTTAATAATTATTTGACTTATTTATCAAAGATTTACTTTATGAAAAATGTAGCTTATAAAATTGAGCGTTGTGGTCATTTCCTTCTATAAATCAAAGTCTCGTTGTTTGTCAAAATATTTTATTTTAAATTAAATGTTTTGTGACATGTACCTTTATTAATAACTAGACTTAAATTAATTAAAAACTAACCCACTCAGAGTGTAACTTAATCTTTTGAGTGTTTTGGTCATTTACTTTTATAATTCATACCCTCGTTAGTTATTGAAGTATATTTAATAACATTAACTTAAACCAAAACGTCTTTTGACTAAATTAAAATATATTTATAATATATAGGTTTGAAATACTTTAATAAAATATTTATATTTTAATTATATTTTAAAGTATATTTGAAGATCGTTTATAATATTATATCCTATAACGTTTATACTTTAAAAATATAATTTCCTTATGCGTCAACGTTTAGTTTGCTTTCCTTAAACTTTCTAAATAATATAACTATATTCCCAAAGTTTCACTTTCACTCTAAATAATAGGAAGGTTAACTAGTTAACGTTTATATAGAAAGTCGAACAGAAAACTCCACTAACATTTGGCTAGTTCCCATTAATTGACACATTTGTCTTCACTTATAACTCACTTTACCATTTTCCGAATATGGTTAATAATAAGGGTTACCTAATTCAAAGTGGACCTCATAACAGATACTCTTAATCATAATTCAATGTATCCAATAATTCAATCATATGAAATTATCTTTTAATTTCGTCGATAAACATACATTGAACAAATACATTCATGTAACATATAATTCATTCAATACCTTGATAGTATTTCCAGGTACATAAAATAGATCTCATAGCTCATAATCATATCCACTAATCCTTTCGATGTTTTATATAATATATCTCAATTTAATAACCACACATGTATATGTATATATATTTATTTACACATATTTGTTCGTGAATCGTTAGGCATGGTCAAAGGGTATTTGATTACATGAATATGGTTTCAAAGCTTTCGAGACTCAACATTACAGATTTTTCTTATCGTGTCGGATACATATATAGATTAAAGTTTAAATTTGTTCGGAAATTCCCGGGTCATCACAGTAGGAGGGTAATTTTACCCTCCCAAAATCAGCTAGGGTTATTAGGGTTAGGGTTTGTGATTTTTCACTTTAATCCTTGTACTTTAATTTGCTTAAATGACTCCTTAATTATCCTAGTTTAATTATTTTAATTACACAAGTTTTAAAGTTATTTATTTATTCACAAAAGTTTATTAACTTATTATTTTTATTAACTTGTCGATTAATGTACATAGTTAATTATTATATTTTATAATTATTAACCCTTAACAATTATCGATTAAAGTTTAATTATTAAGGTTAATTATTTTGTTGGGCATTTAATAAGGAAAAGTGTAGAATGGAAAAATGAGAGTCGTTATAGTACCTCCCCGTTATTGAAAACTTCGTCCCGAAGTTTTTAGGTAGTTTCCTCGTTTACATCAGCTGTTGAGAAGAGATGGGGATATTTCCGTATCATATGGTCTTTTCGCTCCCAGGTATATTCGGGGCCTCTACGCGAATTCCAACGGACTTTAACGATAGGTATGTTGCTTTTACGCGTTTGTTTGACCTCTCCTTCCATGATTTCTATAGGTTCTTCAACGAAGTGCATTTTCTCATCAATGCGGACATCATCCAGAGAAATAACGAGTGTGTCATCAGCTAGACACTATTTAAGATTTGAGACATGAAACACATCATGTACTTGACTGAGTTTGGTTGGTAGTTCTAATCGGTATGCCACGGGACTGACTCTTTCAGTGATTGTGAACGGTCCAACGTATCGTGGACTGAGTTTACTTCGTTTACCGAAGCGGACAACACCTTTCCAAGGGGATACTTTCAACATGACTTTATCTCCAACTTGGTATTCGATGTCTTTTCGTTTCCTATCGGGATAGCTCTTTTGTCGGCTACGGGCAGTTTCTAAACGTTGCTTAATCTGAACGATCTTTTCGGTAGTTTCGTGAATGATTTCAGGACCAGTTAAATGTCTGTCCTCAAGTTCATCCCAACACAAAGGGGATCTACACTTTCGTCCATATAAAGCTTTAAAAGGTGCAGCTTTAATGCTGGAGTGATAACTGTTGTTGTAAGAAAATTCAACCAAAGGTAGATGTTTATCCCATCCTTTGCCGAAATCGATTGCACAAGCACGTAGCCTATCTTCCATGGTTTTAATAGTCCGTTCACTTTGACTATCCGTTTGAGGATGATAAGCTGTACTCATGTCGAGTTGATTTCCAAGAGCATATTGTAAAGTTTTCCAGAATCTGGATACGAATCGACTGTCGCGATCAGAAATAATCGAGATAGGAACACCATGACGTGAGACAATTTCTTTAATATAAAGTTGCGATAATCTCTCCATCTTGTCGATTTCCTTGATTGGTATGAAATGCCAAGATTTAGTAAGACGATCAACTACGACCCAAATAGTATCGTTACCGTTCGAAGTCTTAGGTAACTTAGTAACGAAGTCCATAGTGATGCACTCTCACTTCCACTGCAGAATATCAGGTTGTGTCAACAGACCAGAAGGCTTTTGATGTTCGGCCTTGACCTTCAAACAAGTAAGACACTTACTAACATAAGTAGCAATGCCAGCTTTCATGTTAGGCCACTAGTAGAATTGCTTCACATCGTGATACATTTTACTGGAACCGAGATGAATAGAATATCTAGTCTTATGTGCTTCATCCAAGACTAGTTCACGGAGATTACTGAAACGAGGAACCCAAATTCTATTGCCAAAGTACCGTGTACCATTAGCTTTCACTTGAAGTTGGTTCTCAAAAGCAATGGGTCCTTCACCTTCGATAAGTGTCAGTTTAATATCTTCCAATTGAGCTTCACAGATTCGTGAGATAAGATTTGATTTGATTTTTAGATTTAGAGCACGAACACATTTAACATCGTCTTTTCGACTAAGGACATCGGCAACTACATTCGCCTTACCGGGATGATATTTCAGCTCACAGTGATAATCGTTTAATAACTCGAGCCATCGGCTTTGCCTCATGTTCAGCTGTTTTTGATCAAAGATGTGTCAAAGACTTTTATGATCAGTGTACACCCTAAAATGGGTACCATACAAATAATGTCTCCATATCTTTAATGCAAATACCACGGCACCTACCTCAAGGTCATGTGTAGTATAGTTCTCTTCATGTTTCTTCAACTGCCTAGATGCGTAGGCAATTACTTTTTCACGTTGCATTAAAACACAACCAAAGCCTTACTTCAAAGCATCACAGTAAACAACAAAGTCGTTAGTACCTTCGGGTAAAGATAGAATCGGGGCGGTTGACAATTTCTCCTTCAGAATCTTGAAAGCAGATTCCTGTTCTTTGGACCACTCAAATTTCTTCCCTTTTTGAGTTAACTTCGTAAGAGGTTTAGCAATGAGAGAAAAATCTTTTACGAACCTTCGATAGTAACCGGCAAGTCCCAAAAATTGGCGAATATGCTTCACAGTCTTTGGTATCTCCCAATTCTGAATAGCATTAATCTTAGCTGGATCGACATGTATCCCTTCTTTATCAACAACATGTCCAAGGAATTGTACAGTTTTGAGCCATAACTCGCACATAGAAAATTTAGCGTAGAGTTGTTCCTTTCGTAAGAGTTCAAGAATCATACGCAAATATTGCTCATGTTCTTTCTCACTCTTGGAATAGATCAAAATATTGTCAATGAACGTAATAACGAATTTATCGAGGTAAGGCTTGCAGACACGATTCATGAGATCCATGAATACAGCAGGAGCATTTTTCAAACCAAAAGGCATGACATGGAATTCATAATGTCCATATCGAGTACGAAAAGCAGTCTTAGGAATATCGGATTCCTTGACTTGGAGTTGGTGATAACCCGTTCTTAAATCAATCTTTGAATAGACGCTTGACCCTTGGAGTTGGTCGAATAAATCATCAATACGCAACAACGGATAACGGTTCTTGATAGTAAGCTTGTTAAGTTCGCGGTAATCAATGTACATCCTTAACGTACCATCCTTCTTCTTAACAAATAGAATAGGAGCTCCCCATGGGGATGAGCTAGGACGAATGAAACCTTTATCCAATAGTTCTTGGAGCTGGTTGGATAATTCCTTCATCTCGGACGGCGCTAAACGATACAGAGTATTAGCAATAGGAGCAGCACTGGGAGTTAAATCAATTTGAAATTCAACTTGTCGAGGAGGTGGAAGACCAGGAAGATCTTCGGGAAACACATCGGGAAAGTCTTTAACCACTGGTACATCTTCAATACGCTTTTCCTTCGATTCCGTCATCTTAACGTGGGCTAGAATAGCTGGATAACCTTTCATAAGGTATTTGTGAGTTTTAATACATGAGATAATATTGAGATTGGAACCACTCTTTTCACCTTGGATGATGAGAGTCTCTCCATTTCCCAATGGAACATTAACAGTTTTAACGTAACACATGATAGCATCATGTAATGGATGTAATCAATCCATTCCAACTACGAGGTCAAAACTTCTGAGCTAGACCGGCAAAAGGTCTATCTTAAATTCCTTATCAGCTAAGATTAGGTTGCAGTTTTTATAGATTTCATCGACTTGCATGACTTTTCCATTGGCTACTTCTACTAATCTTTTAGTTTCTAAGGGTTGAGGCTTTTCACTAAATAGGGTACAAAAATCACTAGACACATAACTTCAGTCGGCACCAGTATCGAATAAAATAGTTGCATAACAATTTTTGACAAGATACGTACCCGTGATGACCTCAACCTCATCTCGGGCTTCAGCAGCAGTAATAACAAACGCACGACCCTTCGCAGCAGTAGCATTTGCTCCAGTAGCGGGATTATCCTTCTTCTTAGGACAATTTGGACTAATGTGTCCCTTATTTCCACAAGTATAGCAAGTAGGAGGAGCTTTAGCTGGAATGATAACCTTGTCCTTTGGAGGAGTCTTACACGTCTTAGCAACGTGTCCCACTTTCTTACACAGCGAACAAACAGCAGTACACTGCCCCGGGTGATGCCTCTCACAACGAATACAGAAAGGATAGGAACCCTTATAATTCGATTTTGTACCATCCGCAGGCTTCTTACTAACATTCTGAGTCGAACCTTGAGATGGCTCAAACTTCCTCTTATCATCATTACCCTTAGTTTCAACCTGCTTATTAGCCGACACTCTTCTTCTCTTGGCCAACATCAGATTTTGTGCCATAATAATTACAGCATCCAGAGTAACCTTCTCGGCAGCTATAACATTCCCTTGAACATCCTCGGGAAGACCTTCAATATACCGCTCAATTCTTCTAGCTTCGGTAAGAAACATCTCAGGACATAGAGTAGAAAGTTCCAGATAATGATTGGTGTAGTTCTCAATATCAGTACCCTTGACCTTGAGTTCCCAGAACTCAGCTTCAAGTTTCTGAACTTGACTCCTCGGGCAAAATTTGTTGCCCATCATGCTTTTGAGTTCGTCTCATGGAATTGCATTAGCATTGTCAATTCCTATGGACTTGGCATGAGCAAACCACCAATTTAAAGGATTACCACCCAGTGAGCTAGTGGCATACTTTACTCGATCGTCTTCACCACAGTTGCAAATATGGAAAATAGATTCCATCTTCTCGAACCAGCGAACTAGTTCGACAGCTTCTTCATTTTCTTTGAATGCGGGAGGGTGACAGTTTGAAAAATCCTTGTAGGAACAAGGTTTCGGTTGAGGATTAAAATTATTAGCTTGGGCATTGCCTTGTGCGGCAGTGAGTAACTGTTGGAATTGCAGTCAAAACAATATTGTTAACAGTAGCTGCAGCTGGACGAACCATGATGTTGCTACATAAGTGAACATAATTCGGATAAGTTAACAAATTATAGGGTTGAGCAATTACAAGCATGAATAAGATAAAGTATTGATATCACATGATATATATAAAACACTTTATATTATTAAGGAACGAGGCATTAAATAAGCCTTTTTGATACACGATTCGAAAATATAAATAGTTTTAAGACATAGCCTTTACATAGGTGGAAAAATAGGAAAGATAACTAACGAATATTAAGATTGTAGTAGTATTCATGTCTCTTCTTCTCATCCTCAAACTGCTTCATCACTTTTTCCATGTTATCGTTCACAAGTTTCTCTAGCTTTTCGGTTTGAGATTCGAGGGACTCTTTGATAATTTCCTTCAAGATTTTGTTTTCTTTTTCTAGGTTGTTTAGACACACATCTATTCGAGCAACATGACATCTACTAAACTCCCTATTCTTCTTGCAACTACTCTGAAGGTTGAGGATATCAGACTTTACCCTTACGTGCTCCATGTTATTACAAAATAATGGACTGGTAGCGGCTTCGGGTTGCTTTCTATTTAGAGTTGAGTTTTCAGATGATTCTTCAATTGGTTCTTCTTCAGGTTCGTAATTTAAGAAGTCGCTGTCGTAGTTAGGGAGAGCTTGAAGAGCATCCCATTTGGGAGTACTCATCGGTTTATGCACCAATGAGTGAAAAGAGCTAAAGTCGGCAGAATCACCAGGGCTTTCTCCTTCACTTTCAGATCCTTGAGTTGGGTGAAATTCAGGAGAAGCAGGTGGCTATTGTTTGGTGAGCGAGGACCACCAAAGCCATAAGGTGGACTTTGGACTAATTTTTCAGTGGAAGACCCTTTAGTATCTTCTTCGGTTGGCTTGAATAATTTGTTTTATTAATGCTTGAGCTTGACATCCTATCATTAGAAAAGAGACTTTGATTAGAATCTTTTAGTCAAGTTTAGGAAAGCATAAATGTTAAGATTATAGGGCAATCCTAAGTGCTTTAAAGTCTAAGGCAGGAAAGGTTATAGTTTTCTAGATTGCTAAGGCACCCTAGCTAGCAAATAAGGCACACATAAAGATGCAATCCTGGTTCTCTATAATAGCCTGGTTTCCTCTGATACCAATCTATCACACCCCCAGTTAGGGCCTGGGCGAAGTGTGACTTAATATCAAACAACCAATATATTATAATAAATGAGAACAATACTAAATGATAAAATCAAAATTTATTGAGAGTACGCAGCGGAAAATGGTATGTCGTTACAAAGGAATAAAGTAAATGTTTAAATGCAATAGTAATAAATGCGATATCTCTTGATCCTATGTCCAAGTAGCATCACATAAGCAGTAGATAAGAAATCTTGAATCAAACAGCACCTGAGACAAAACATGCTAAAGTGTCAACCAAAAAGGTTGAGTGAAGTTCATAGGTTTAACAAATATGTTTGACCATTGTTTTAGACCACAAGATTTAGTTTGTAAAGTTGATCTCCCGCAGGATCAAAAAGTTATGCCAATGCGTGATATCTAGACTAAACGTTCAAGTTTGTCCCAAGACAAGTTATCGTTTATACTTGTCGGTTTAATTTCATTATTAAGCAATACAAAGACTTAGTCAAATGTATCAGGGATGTTACTCCTGATAGGCCTACCTCCAATAATTAAGCATGCAAGCAGCAATTAAAAATATCATTGTAGGGACTTAGTCGGACATAGCCGGCTATAGCATAGTTTTAACAGTTGGTACTTGTGTCTAAATTGTAAAATGTAAAAACAGCATATGTCTCACCCCAAGAAAAGTAAAAGTAAATAAGTTGCGCAATAGTAAGTGGGGCTATGAATTCACCTTAGTAAGTAGAGAGAGAGAGCTAGTTATTCCTCGGAATAGAAAGTTGGATGAAAGAGCAGAAAGTCAACCTATTGACATTTAAGAGTAGTAAGTGTTTTTGCCCATGTTTAAATAAATGTTTAAGTATGATAGTGTTTTAAGTATAGTTCATTTTACTAAGTTTCCATTCCTAGTAAGTTTCTATTTTTAGAAAGTTTCTACTTTTAGTAGGGTTCTTACTTTAGTAAGTTTCTATAATTTAGAAAGTTTCTACTTTTAATAGTGTTTTCCATTTTAGGATACTTGTCGTATTAGATAAGCTTCCAATCACCCCTTTCCCTTCGAATGGCCATTTCAGGTCTAGGGGCTTGAGCTATAGGACCCTTTAAATCAGAAATTCAAACCCTTCCACCTAGAGTTTCGTAGAAACCATTCGTCAAGAAAGTTCGAAGATCTATACATCTCTAATACATATCCCAAAATGTTTTTATGTGCTACAATATAAGTAATAGGTTATAGGTGCTAGTAATAGTAATAATGTATACATGTTTATTAATAGTATAAGTAGTATTAGGGTTTCATTAATTAGGGTTAGTTAATTAAAGTATTAATTAATAACTAGGGTTTAGTAATTAATGTCCTAGGGTTTAATAAATTAGGGTTTAGTAAATTAGGGTTTTATTTAATGTAGTAATGATTAGGGTTTTAATAATTAAAGTGGTATTAAATAATTAGGGTTAGGTTTAATGAATTAGGGTTTAATAATTAATTAGGTTTAGGGTTTAAGTAATTAGGGTTTAGTATATATATTTGTATATTTTTGGGTATATATATATATATGTATATAAAAAATATAATTTTTACATGTATATATGTATATGTGTCGATATGTATATATATATGTAGGTTTATTTTGTTTCATTAATTAACCATAACAAATCTTTCATGTAATAACCTAGGGTTTTAAGATCAAAGTTTCCTTCCCCTTTTTTTTCTTCTAGTCGACATGCATACATACATATATATATATATATCTATATTTTTTTTACATGTATAGATCTAGGTGTTTATGTATTTACTTATGTATAACAAGTTTATAATATGAATATGAATTAACAAAGATCAAAGTTTATGTAAATAGTTTAGGGTTTATGTTATACCTTTGAAGATTCGAAGATAACTAACGAAGAAAAGAAGAACACGATGAAGATTGAAGATTAAACCCTTAAGAAACTTGAAAAACTTCTTGAAGATCCTTGAAGAACACGAAGAACGCGAAGAACAACTCGAAGATCACTTGGAAATCCCTTGAAGGTGGTGGTGGATTTCGATGGTGATGATGGTGATATTTTCAGCTTTAGCCGAAAATTAGATAGAGATAGGAGAGATTTTGAGAGAGATGTAATTATGATTTGGTACATAGAATGGGTTAGTCTAGGTTTTTATTTATAGTGAGGATAGGAGGATTCTAGAATTAGGGTTTAATAAGGAATTACTTAGGGAACAAGTTGGCTTGGAAAAGGGGTTAAGGGTTATTGATTGGGCTGAAATTTGGAGGGGTGGGAGGGTAATTTTACCCTCCCAAAATCAGCTAGGGTTATTAGGGTTAGGGTTTGTGATTTTTTACTTTAGTCCTTGTACTTTAATTTGCTTAAATAACTCCTTAATTATCCTAGTTTAATTATTTTAATTACACAAGTTTTAAAGTTATTTATTTATTCACAAAAGTTTATTAACTTATTATTTTTATTAACTTGTCGATTAATGTACAAAGTTAATTATTATATTTTATAATTATTAACGCTTAACAATTATCGATTAAGGTTTAATTATTAAGGTTAATTATATTATTGGGCATTTAATAAGGAAAAGTATAGAATGGAAAAATGAGGGTCGTTATATATATATATATATATATATATATATATATATATATATACATATACATATATATGTATGATCATATAAATAAATTTACCTTTACATATTTTGGTTAGTACATGCTAAATTATACCTTCAAATTTATTTCAAACCACTCCTTAATTGAGTTGTTTAATTATATCAAATTGTTTTATGTAAAATGGTACACGTTGTACATACTTCTAAATTTACTAAGAACTTCGTTTCGTTTATGTTGTCACATTAAACGTTTAAAGGTTCAAAACTTCCCTGGTTGATTATATTAAAGATTTTCGTATTAATCTATACCATGTATGGATCACACTTCTTCTCATCCTCTGTTTAGGGATGAAACTTACCATTAAGATCCTTGTTAAAAACTCTTACGCCACTTTGGATGGCGGTTTCATAAAATTCATTAGGCAGTCTTTCCGCTCATAAAATGTTCCTTTTAAGGTTAAACATGGCCAAAACGTGGACCGATAAATCATTTTTCTGAGGTATACCCAGTGGTCACCCTATCGTAGGAAAGGAACTGGGTGGGTTTCTACCCCAACTGTTGTTATAGTTGGTATCATAGATAGATATTACACTTAGCCGTTTGAGAAGTTTATACTCTCGATATTTCAGGGCTAATCGCAACACCCTCGTAAGCACCAATTCTATGATTCAATATTTTGAGGTACAAGAAATCATTTTGGGAGATTCTTCTCACCCGGAGTCAACTATTCTTTATAACCAATGATTCACGTTTCTTCTTAACTGCACATAAACTTAAGGATAGAGATGAATCCTATATCGACTCGCATGTCATGCGAGGAGTCCACTCCTATTGAGAGATCCCACCTTTCGTGCTTTTTCTTGTCGGAAATGTAATATAAATTACTCTAAAAATCTATGATTCCCGTTATCCTCTTTGAAGGAATTGCCTTAAACATCTATAACACTGAATTGATTACACTAAGTATATATCTCCTCGCATTGGTTGCAACTACATGTTATTCTAGTTGATTTTTAACATTTGTATCAAGCGTTAACTGAAATCATGTGGTACATTCTGCAAATGTGCTTTCATTTCTTCCAAGGATAAGTTCACGTGTGGTATGATAAATTGAATGATATCTTTCACTGATCGCTCAGACCGTTCTGAGGACACTTTAAATAACTATGGCTTGCATTGTATGTAAGTCTGATTAGAGACTTCCAGCTAGAATTTCGATTCATTTATTCACAGCAGACATTTCTTAAATATCGTGTTCATTATGCCTATGGTTACCTTCCAGAATTAAAGGGTTAGTAACATCCGTAGCTAAGACTATTCGAACATCAAATTGCATGGTTATGATCACCATGTATTCCACTCTATTTGTGAGCCTTGTATTGCGACCTAAACGCTCAATGTTTAGATGAGCTTAATAATATTCATGATGCATTTCGTGCATCCAGCTTACTGAAAATGCATGTATGGCTAAAGACATCATCATCCCTTTTGTGGAAATATATTCAGATGACATATTCATGTTAGCGATAAACGAAATCAATCTGTTGATCTTAAGATCAAGAAACTTAAATAGAGTAGTATACATATTCTTATTGTTATACGCCGGAACACCTCTCAAGGTAAGTAGTTCACTTCTGAGGACATGAATCTCTTAGGACATTGATACGCTCCTTTTTATTCAAATTCGATATCGTTGATAGTCACTCCTCAAATTTTGGGACGAAATTTCTTTAACGGGTGGGTGCTGTAACGACCCTACTTTTTCCGTTATTCTTTACCGTTTAAATTTAACTTCTGTTTACCAGTATTTGTGCCACGTCATTTCTAGGACTTATATTATTATTTGAATAATAATATTTTTCTTATTATGTGTCATGTAATTATATGTGTTCATATTTGGATTTGTACGTTTCTACGTTTCTATCCGGTGAATTGTTTTGGTTTTCAAACCAAAGATCAGACTTTCACGATTTTCGAATCCGAATTATTTTATTTATGATATTTCTATATCATATGGGATTATAAATATTACTATATTTTATTCGTCGTGTGTGCGTGTTCTTCCGAATTTTCAATCGCGTAGCCGTGTTTTCACGAATTGGGATTCGTTCGGTATTTTGGGCCACAAGTAAATTTAATTTATATCAAAATGGGCTAGGGGAGCCCGCTCCCTTGGTGTGGTTGGCTGAAACTCCCCATGGGAGGGCGTGAAGTGTCAAAATTTGAAACTTGTAGCATCCTTGAACAAAATTGGTTCACTACTCTCATTTAACCTAATCTTTTTCCACCTCTCCCTCTCCATTTTATTTTCCACCTCTCCCTCTCTTTTTCTCTCTACTTGGACATCCACCACCATAGCCATCATCGTTATCATCTTCAACCATTTTTACATTGAAGATTTAGGGCTTTTAACGTTTTCGGATTCACCATTTCAAGATCTACGCAACCATACTCTTGATTCTTTGATTGGGGTATAATCATGAACCCTAATTTTTCATTTCTCTTTAATTTTTACTGTCTTTGGATTCATGTTGTTTTGAGTTTCGGATCAAAAGTTATGCCCGATTTAGGGTTTTGATGAAATTAGAATGTAAAAATGATTTTGATCAGTTGGGGTCCGACTTTGTGATCACATTTGGAGTCTCTAGGGTGTACCATTGGGTTAGGATTGATGATTGCATGAAAATTCATGTTCGGATCATCAAAATCCGAGCCACGGATCACCCGAAATGACTAAAACAAGTTTTTAGTCGGATTAATGAAAATGTTTGATTCATGGCTGTAGGTGAAATGTCCCGTTCTTATTTATTAAAAACGTTCCATATTAATTGATTTCGTTGCGAGGTTTTGACCTCTATATGAGACATTTTTCAAAGACTGCATTCATTTTTAAAACAAACCATAACCTTTATTTCATAAATAAAGGTTTAAAAAGCTTTACGTAGATTATCAAATAATGATAATCTAAAATATCCTGTTTACACACGTCCATTACATAATGGTTTACAATACAAATATGTTACATCGAAATCAGTTTCTTGAATGCAGTTTTTACACAATATCATACAAACATGGACTACAAATCTTGTCCTTATTTTAGTATGCAACAGCGGAAGCTCTTAGTATTCACCTGAGAATAAACATACTTTAAACGTCAACAAAAATGTTGGTGAGTTATAGGTTTAACCTATATATATCAAATCGTAACAATAGACCACAAGATTTCATATTTCAATACACATCCCATACATAGAGATAAAAATCATTCATATGGTGAACACCTGGTAACCGACATTAACAAGATGCATATATAAGAATATCCCCATCATTCCGGGACACCCTTCGGATATGATATAAATTTCGAAGTACTAAAGCATCCGGTACTTTGGATGGGGTTTGTTAGGCCCAATAGATCTATCTTTAGGATTCGCGTCAATTAAGGTGTCTGTTTCGTAATTCTTAGATTACCAGACTTAATAAAAAGGGGCATATTCGATTTCGATAATTCAATCATAGAATGTAGTTTCACGTACTTGTGTCTATTTTGTAAATCATTTATAAAACCTGCATGTATTCTCATCCCAAAAATATTAGATTTTAAAAGTGGGACTATAACTCACTTTCACATATTTTTACTTCGTCGGGAAGTAAGACTTGGCCACAGGTTGATTCACAAACCTATAACAATATATACATATATATCAAAGTATGTTCAAAATATATTTACAAAACTTTTAATACATTTTGATGTTTTAAGTTTATTAAGTCAGCTGTCCTCGTTAGTAACCTACAACTAGTTGTCCACAGTTAGATGTACAGAAATAAATCGATAAATATTTTCTTGAATCAATCCACGACCCAGTGTATACGTATCTCAGTATTGATCACAACTCAGACTATATATATATTTTGGAATCAACCTCAACCCTGTATAGCTAACTCCAACATTCACATATAGAGTGTCTATGGTTGTTCCGCAATATATATATATATAGATGGGTCGACATGATAGGTCGAAACATTGTATACGTTTCGATGGTATCTCAAGATTACATAATATACAATATAAGTTGATTAGGTTATGGTTGAAATAGATTTATTACTTACTTTCACGTAGGTAAAATGAGTAGTTTTTATCAATCTTGTTTTACTCGCCATTTCTTCGTTTCTAATCCGTTTTGAGTGATTCCAGTGGCCACGGTTTTGTATTGAACTTAACTTTATGAATCTAAATAAAAAAAGTATAATTTTATAGTCAGAAATACAAGTTACAAGTCATTTTTGAAAGAGGTAGTCATTTCCGCCGAAAGAACGACATCTTGATGACCATTTTGAAAAACATACTTTCACTTTGAGTTTAACCATGATTTTTGGATATAGTTTCATGTTCATAAGAAAAATCATTTTTTCAGAAGTATAGCTTTTAAATCAAAGTTCTTCTTAGCATTTAATTATCCCAACCAAAACAGCCCCCGGTTTTACTACGATGGCGTATATCCAGTTTTATGGTGTTTATCGTGTTTCCGGGTTTTAAATCATTAAGTTAGCATATCATATAGATATAGAACATGTGTTTAGTTGATTTTAAAAGTCTAGTTAGAAGGATTAACTTTATTTGCGAACAAGTTTAGAATTAACTAAACTATGTTCTAGTGATTACAAGTTTATAACGTTGAATAAGACAGCTTTTTATGTATGAATCGAATGATGTTATGAACATCATTACTACCTCAAGTTCCTTGGATAAACCTACTGGAAATGAGAAAAATGGATCTAGCTTCAAAGGTTCCTTGGATGGCTTGAAAGTTCTTGAAGCAGAATCATGACACGAAAATAATTTCAAGTAAGATTTCCACTCGAAATAAGATTGTTATAGTTATAGAAATTGAATTAAAGTTTGATTATGATTATTACCTTGTATTAGAAAGATAGCCTACTGTAAGTAACAAAGGTTTCTTGATCTTGGATGATTACTTGGAATGTATTTAGAAAACTTGGAAGTAAACTTGCAATCTTGGAAGTATTCTTGATTTTATGAAACTAGAACTTTTGAAATTTATGAAGAACACTTAGAACTTGAAGATAGAACTTGAGAGAGATCAATTAGATGAAGAAAATTGAAGAATGAAAGTTTTTGTAGGTGTTTTTGGTCGTTGGTGTATGGATTAGATATAAAGGATATGTAATTTTGTTTTCATGTAAATAAGTCATGAATGATTACTCATATTTTTGTAATTTTATGAGATATTTCATGCTAGTTGCCAAATGATGGTTCCCACATGTGTTAGGTGACTCACATGGGCTGCTAAGAGCTGATCATTGGAGTGTATAAACCAATAGTTCATACATCTAAAAGCTGTGTATTGTACGAGTACGAATACGGGTGCATACGAGTAGAATTGTTGATGAAACCGAACGAGGATGTAATTGTAAGCATTTTTGTTAAGTAGAAGTATCTTGATAATTGTCTTGAAGTCTTTCAAAAGTGTATGAATACATATTAAAACACTACATGTATATACATTTTAACTGAGTCGTTAAGTCATCGTTAGTCGTTACATGTAAGTGTTGTTTTGAAACCTTTAGGTAAACGATCTTGTTAAATGTTGTTAACCCAATGTTTATAATATCAAAAGAGATTTTAAATTATTATATTATCATGATATTATGATGTACGAATATCTCTTAATATGATATATAAACATTAAATGTCATTACAACGATAATCGTTACATATATGTCTCGTTTCAAAATCATTAAGTTAGTAGTCTTATTTTTACATATGTAGTTCATTGTTAATATACTTAATGATATGTTTACTTATCATAATATCATGTTAACTATATATATAACCATATATATGTCATCATTTAGTTTTTACAAGTTTTAACGTTCGTGAATCACCGGTCAACTTGGGTGGTCAATTGTCTATATGAAACCTATTTCAATTAATCAAGTCTTAAAAAGTTTGATTGCTTAACATGTTGGAAACACTTAATCATGTAAATAACAATTTCATTTAATATATATAAACATGGAAAAGTTCGAGTCACAACAATACCTACCCGTTAAATAAATTTCGTCCCGAAATTTTAAGCAGTTGGAGGTGTTGACGTATCTTCTGGAAATAAGTGCGGGTATCTCTTCTTTATCTGATCTTCTCGTTCCCAGGTGAACTTGGGTCCTCTACGAGCATTCCATCGAACCTTAACAATTGGTATCTTGTTTTGCTTAAGTCTTTTAACCTCACGATCCATTATTTCGACGGGTTCTTCGATAAATTGAAGTTTTTCGTTGATTTAGATTTCATCTAACGGAATAGTGAGATCTTCTTTAGAAAAACATTTCTTCAAATTCGAGACGTGGAAAGTGTTATGTATAGCTGCGAGTTGTTGAGGTAACTCAAGTCGGTAAGCTACTGGTCCAACACGATCAATAATCTTGAATGGTCCAATATACCTTGGATTTAATTTCCCTTGTTTACCAAATCGAACAACGCCTTTCCAAGGTGCAACTTTAAGCATGACCATCTCTCCAATTTCAAATTCTATATCTTTTCTTTTAATGTCAGCGTAGCTCTTTTGTCGACTTTGGGCGCTTTTCAACCGTTGTTGAATTTGGATGATCTTCTTGGTAGTTTCTTGTATTATCTCCGGACCCGTAATCTGTCTATCCCCCACTTCACTCCAACAAATCGGAGACCTGCACATTCTACCATAAAGTGCTTCAAACGGCGCCATCTCAATGCTTGAATGGTAGCTGTTGCTGTAGGAAAATTCTGCTAACGGTAGATGTCGATCCCAACTGTTTCCGAAATCAATAACACATGCTCGTAGCATGTCTTCCAGCGTTTGTA
Source organism: Rutidosis leptorrhynchoides (assembly GCF_046630445.1). Classification (NCBI taxonomy): domain Eukaryota; kingdom Viridiplantae; phylum Streptophyta; class Magnoliopsida; order Asterales; family Asteraceae; genus Rutidosis; species Rutidosis leptorrhynchoides. The sequence goes on along the minus strand of NC_092337.1, from coordinate 266,822,295 downwards.
TCATTCTTTCACTCTGCCCATCTGTTTGTGGATGATAGGCAGTACTCATATCTAGACGAGTTCCTAATGCTTGTTGTAATGTCTGCCAGAATCTTGAAATAAATCTGCCATCCCTATCAGAGATAATAGAGATTGGTATTCCATGTCTGGAGATGACTTCCTTCAAATACAGTCGTGCTAACTTCTCCATCTTGTCATCTTCTCTTATTGGCAGGAAGTGTGCTGATTTGGTGAGACGATCAACTATTACCCAAATAGTATCAAAACCACTTGCAGTCCTTGGCAATTTAGTGATGAAATCCATGGTAATGTTTTCCCATTTCCATTTCGGGATTTCGGGTTGTTGAAGTAGACCTGATGGTTTCTGATGCTCAGCTTTGACCTTAGAACACGTCAAACATTCTCCTACGTATTTAGCAACATCGGCTTTCATACCCGGCCACCAAAAATATTTCTTGACATCCTTGTACATCTTCCCCGTTCCAGGATGTATTGAGTATCTGGTTTTATGAGCTTCTCTAAGTACCATTTCTCTCATATCTCCAAATTTTGGTACCCAAATCCTTTCAGTCCTATACCAGGTTCCGTCTTCCCTAATATTAAGATGCTTCTCCGATCCTTTGGGTATTTCATCCTTTAAATTTCCCTCTTTTAAAACTCCTTGTTGCGCCTCCTTTATTTGAGTAGTAAGGTTATTGTGAATCATTATATTCATAGATTTTACTCGAATGGGTTCTCTGTCCTTCCTGCTCAAGGCGTCGGCTACCACATTTGCCTTCCCTGGGTGGTAACGAATCTCAAAGTCGTAATCATTTAACAATTCAATCCACCTACGCTGCCTCATATTCAGTTGTTTCTGATTAAATATGTGTTGAAAACTTTTGTGGTCGGTATATATAATACTTTTGACCCCATATAAGTAGTGCCTCCAAGTCTTTAATGCAAAAACAACCGCGCCTAATTCCAAATCATGCTTCGTATAATTTTGTTCGTGAATCTTCAATTGTCTAGACGCATAAGCAATCACCTTTGTTCATTGCATTAATACACAACCGAGACCTTGCTTTGATGCGTCATAATAAATCACAAAATCATCATTCCCTTCAGGCAATGACAATATAGGTGCCGTAGTTAGCTTTTTCTTTAATAACTGGAACGCTTTCTCTTGTTCATCCTTCCATTCAAATTTCTTCCCTTTATGCGTTAATGCAGTCAAGGGTTTTGCTATTCTGGAAAAGTCTTGGATGAACCTTTTGTAGTAACCAGCTAGTCCTAAAAACTGGCGTATGTGTTTCGGAGTTTTCGGGGTTTCCCACTTTTCAACAGTTTCTATCTTTGCCGGATCCACCTTAATACCTTCTTTTTTCACTATGTGACCGAAGAAATGAACTTCTTCCAACCAAAATGCACACTTTGAAAACTTAGCGTACAATTCTTCCTTCCTCAATACTTCTAACAACTTTCTCAAATGTTCACCGTGTTCTTGGTCATTCTTTGAGTAAATAAGTATGTCATCAATGAAAATAATGACAAACTTATCAAGGTATGGTCCATACACTCGGTTCATAAGGTCCATGAACACAGCTGGTGAGTTAGTCAATCCAAATGGCATAACGATAAACTCGTAATGACCATAACGCGTCCTAAAAGCAGTCTTTGGAATATCATCTTCTTTCACCCGCATTTGATGATACCCAGAACGTAAGTCAATCTTTGAATAAACAGACGAGCCTTGTAGTTAATCAAATAAGTCGTCGATTCTCGGTAGTGGGTAGCGGTTCTTGATGTTAAGTTTGTTCAACTCTCGGTAGTCGATACACAACCTGAATGTACCATCTTTCTTCTTGACAAACAAAACAGGAGCTCCCCACGGTGATGTGCTTGGTCGAATGAAACCACATTCTAAACGTTCTTGTAATTGACTTTACAGTTCTTTCATCTCGCTGGGTGCGAGTCTGTAAGGAGCACGAGCTATTGGTGCAGCTCCTGGTACAAGATCTATTTGAAATTCAACGGATCGATGTGGGGGTAATTCCGGTAATTCTTTCAGAAATACATCGGGAAATTCTTTTGAGACGGGAACATCATTGATGCTCTTTTCTCCAGTTTGTACTTTCTCGACGTGTGTTAGAACAGCATAGCAACCTTTTCTTATTAGTTTTTGTGCCTTCAAATTACTAATAAGATGTAGCTTCGTGTTGCCCTTTTCTCCGTATACCATTAAGGGTTTTCCTTTTTCTCGTATAATGCGAATTGCATTTTTTAACAAACGATCTCTGCTTTCACTTCTTTCAACCAGTCCATACCGATTATCACATCAAAACTCCCTAACTCTACTGGTATCAAGTCAATCTTAAATGTTTCGCTAACCAGTTTAATTTCTCGATTCCGACATATATTATCTGCTGAAATTAATTTACCATTTGCTAATTCGAGTAAAAATTTACTATCCAAAGGTGCCAATGGGCAACTTAATTTAGCACAAAAATCTCTACTCATATAGCTTCTATCCGTACCCGAATCAAATAAAACATAAGCATATTTATTGTCAATAAGAAACGTACCCGTAACAAGCTCCGGGTCTTCCTGTGCCTCTGCCGCATTAATATTGAAAACTCTTCCGCGGACTTGTCTATTCGTGTTCTCCTGGTTCGGGAAATTTCTAATAATGTGGCCCGGTTTTCCACATTTATAACAAACTACATTGGCATAACTTGCTCCGACACTACTTGCTTCGCCATTACTCGTTCCGACACCATTTGTTCCTTTCGTTCTGTTAACCCCTGGTCCGTAGACCTCACACTTCGCCGCGCTATGACCATTTCTTTTACACTTGTTGCAAAATTTGGTGCAGAACCCCGAGTGATACTTTTCACACCTTTGGAATAGCTGCTTCTGATTGTTGTTGTTGTTGCGGTTATTATTGTTGTTGGGATGATTGTTGTAGTTGCTGTTGTTGTTGTTGTTGTTGTTGTTGTTGTTGTTGTTGTTGTTGTTGTTGTTGTTGTTGTTTTTGTTGTTGTTGTTGTTGTTGGGCCGTTTGTTGTAGTTGCGACTGATGTTGCGATTATTGTTGTAATTGCTGTTGTTGTATTGGTGATTCTTATCACCATTTTCCTCCCACTTTCTTTTGACTTGCCTCACATTGGCCTCTTCAGCAGTCTATTCTTTAATTCTTTCTTCAATCTGGTTCACTAGTTTGTGAGCTATTCTACATGCCTGTTGTATGGAGGCGGGCTCGTGTGAACTTATATCTTCTTGGATTCTTTCCGGTAATCCTTTCACAAACGCGTCGATCTTCTCTTCCTCATCTTCGAATGCTCCCGGACACAATAAGCACAATTATGTGAATCGTCTTTCGTACGTGGTAATATCAAATCCTTGGGTTCGTAACCCTCTAAGTTCTATCTTGTTCTTATTGACCTCGGTTCTGGGACGGTACTTCTCGTTCATCAAGTGCTTGAATGCTGACCACGGTAGTGCGTAAGCATCATCTTGTCCCACTTGCTCTAGATAGGTATTCCACCATGTTAACGTAGAACATGTGAAGGTATGCGTAGCGTACTTCACTTTGTCCTCTTCAGTACACTTACTTATGGCAAACACCAATTCAACCTTCTCGGTCCACCGTTTCAATCCGATCGGTCCTTCGGTTCCATCAAATTCCAAAGGTTTGCAGGCAGTGAATTCTTTGTAGGTGCATCCTACACGATTTCCTGTACTGCTAGATCCAAGGTTATTGTTGGTATGTAGCGCAGCCTGTACTGCGGCTATGTTTGAAGCAAGAAAGGCACGAAATTCCACTTCACTCATATTCAAGGTGCGTCGAGTAGTCGGTGCCATTTCCTTCAAAATAGTCAAATGAAACGAGTTAATCATATAGAATATCAAGAGTAGTCAATAGTATTTCGTAGCGTAATATGAACTTATTTATAAAAGCTCTTTCTTCATATTAGCGTTTTATACTCTTTAATTCGGGTAGTACCTACCCGTTAAGTTCATACTTAGTAGCTAACATACCATTTCAACTACTACAATTCAATATGAAAAACTAATCAAAAAAAATATATATATATCATATTCAAACCTTTATACAATAACTTGCAAACTTACAATACCGCTATTTTACATATAGCATGAAATATAGCACATAAAACTTCGATACAAAGTAGTTGCGAAGATAATTCTAGTTAATAAATAAGGCGTTCAGCAAAGGCAACAAAGACACGTAATTCATACGTCCAGAAACAAGTCATGCATTCTGGTTTTACTAATACCACTTCCTATCCTTGGTCTTGCGGAACGTAACCGTTGTGACCGATAGTATGACAACGTGTTGTAACGTCGTCAAAAGGGTGAAGGTTATGTAATGACCAACAGTCTCGTAATAACCTAAAAACCTCATTTCTTACCCCAATTACCGACTCTGTCACTTGTGGGAACGTTTTGTTTAATAGTTGTAGCCCAATGTTCTTTTTCTCACTTTGGTGAGAAGCGAACATTACTAACCCATAAGCATAACATGCTTCTTTATGTTGCATGTTAGCCGCTTTTTCTAAATCATGAAGTCCTATATTTTGATACATTGAGTCAAAATAATTTCTTAACCCGTTGCGTAAAATAGCATTTGGGTTCCCCGCAATATATGCGTCAAAGTAAACACATCGTAACTTATGGGTTTCCCAATGTGATATCACCATCTTTTAAACGAAAGCCTTTTATAAACCAAGGCATTCTTGAAACGTTCTTCGAATGTCTTACAAACTGATTTTGCCATAAATAGTTGTGCCGAGGAATTCTGACCGACTCTAGGCAAGATTTCATCAATCATGTCTCCGGGTAAGTCTTCTAAAATATTGGGTTGTCTATCCATTTTGTGTTTTTATACTGTAAAATAGACAAGAGTTAGATTCATAAAAGATACTTATTAATACAAGCAATTTTTACATATATCGTAAAGCATAAGCACACTATATTACATATATTACACTGCACAAATACAACTATCTTATTCCGACTCACTCGTTTCTTCTTTTTCGAACTTGGTTCTTTTTGCTAAGTTTTTAGGGATATATGATGTTCCCCTAATACGAGCCGTCGTTTTCCACATTGGTCTAGAAAAACCTGGTGGTTTAGAGATTCCCGGGTTATTGTTACAACTTAAGAAATACAGGTTTTGACGATACATATAAAGTTCATCGGGGTTAGAATCAGATTTCTCTATTTTTATGCCCTTTCCCTTATTGTTCTCTTTTGCCTTTTTAAATTCAGTTGGGGTAATTTCTATAATATCATCGGAATCCTCGTCGGGATCCGATTCATCGGAGAATTGGTAATCCTCCCAATATTTTGCTTCCTTGGTGGAAACACCGTTGACCATAATTAGCTTTGGTCGGTTGGTTGAGGATTTTCTTGTACTTAACTATTTTATTATTTCCCCCACTGGTTCTTCTTCCGGTTCTGATTCTTCTTCCGGTTCCGATTCTTCTTCCGGTTCCGACTCTTCTTCCGGTTCCTCTTCGGGAACTTGTGAATCAGTCCACGAATCATTCCAATTTACATTTGACTCTTCATTATTATTAGGTGAGTCAATGGGACTAGTTCTAGAGGTAGACATCTATCACATAATATCAAACACGTTAAGAGATTAATATATCACATAATATTCACATGTTAAAAATATATAATTTCCAACAAAATTTGTTAAGCAATCTTTTTTTTCTCTTTCAAATAAACACGGTCGAAGTCCAGACTCACTAATACATCCTAACAAACTCGATAAGACACACTAATGCAAAATTCTGGTTCTCTAAGACCAACGCTCGGATACCAACTGAAATGTCCCGTTCTTATTGATTAAAAACGTTCCATATTAATTGATTTCGTTGCGAGGTTTTGACCTCTATATGAGACGTTTTTCAAAGATTGCATTCATTTTTAAAACAAACCATAACCTTTATTTCATAAATAAAGGTTTAAAAAGATTTACATAGATTATCAAATAATGATAATCTAAAATATCCTGTTTATGCACGACCATTACATAATGGTTTACAATACAAATATGAAACATCAAAATCAGTTTCTTGAATGCAGTTTTTACACAATATCATACAAACATGGACTCCAAATCTTGTCCTTATTTTAGTATGCAATAGCGGAAGCTCTTAGTATTCATCTGAGAATAAACATGCTTTAAACGTCAACAAAAATGTTGGTGAGTTATAGGTTTAACCTATATATATCAAATCGTAACAATAGACCACAAGATTTCATATTTCAATACACATCCCATACATAGAGATAAAAATCATTCATATGGTGAACACCTGGTAACCGACATTAACAAGATGCATATATAAGAATATCTCCATCATTCCGGGACACCCTTCGGATATGATATAAATTTCGAAGTACTAAAGCATCTGGTACTTTGGATGGGGTTTGTTAGGCCCAATAGATCTATCTTTAGGATTCGCGTCAATTAGGGTGTCTGTTCCCTAATTCTTAGATTACCAGACTTAATAAAAAGGGGCATATTCGATTTCGATAATTCAACCATAGAATGTAGTTTCACGTACTTGTGTGTATTTTGTAAATCATTTATAAAACCTGCATGTATTCTCATCCCAAAAATATTAGATTTTAAAAGTGGGACTATAACTCACTTTCACATATTTTTACTTCGTCGGAAAGTAAGACTTGGCCACTGGTTGATTCACAAACCTATAACAATATATACATATATATTAAAGTATGTTCAAAATATATTTACAAAACTTTTAATACATTTTGATGTTTTAAGTTTATTAAGTCAGCTGTCCTCGTTAGTAACCTACAACTAGTTGTCCACAGTTAGATGTACAGAAATAAATCGATAAATATTATCTTGAATCAATCCACAACCCAGTGTATACGTATCTCAGTATTGATCACAACTCAAACTATATATATATATTTTGGAATCAACCTCAACCCTATATAGCTAACTCCAACATTCACATATAGAGTGTCTATTGTTGTTCCGCAATATATATAGATGGGTCGACATGATAGGTCGAAACATTGTATATGTATCTATGGTATCTCAAGATTACATAATATACAATATAAGTTGATTAGGTTATGGTTGGAATAGATTTATTACTAACTTTCACGTAGGTAAAATGAGTAGTTTTTATCAATCTTGTTTTACTCGCCATTTCTTCGTTTCTAATCCGTTTTGAGTGATTCAAGTGGACACGGTTTCGTATTGAACTTAAATTTATGAATCTAAATAGAAAAATTATAAGTTTATAGTCGGAAATACAAGTTACAAGTCATTTTTGAAAGAGGTAGTCATTTCCGTCGAAAGAACGACATCTTGATGACCATTTTGAAAAACATACTTTCACTTTGAGTTTAACCATGATTTTTGGATATAGTTTCATGTTCATAAGAAAAATCATTTTTTCAGAAGTATAGCTTTTAAATCAAAGTTCTTTTTAGCTTTTAATTATCCCAACCAAAACAGCCCCCGGTTTTACTACGACGGCGTATATCCAGTTTTATGGTGTTTATCGTGTTTCCGGGTTTTAAATCATTAAGTTAGCATATAATATAGATATAGAACTTGTGTTTAGTTGATTTTAAAAGTTTAGTTAGAAGGATTAACTTTATTTGCGAACAAGTTTAGAATTAACTAAACTATGTTCTAGTGATTACAAGTTTATAATGTTGAATAAGACAGCTTTTTATGTATGAATCGAATGATGTTATGAACATCATTACTACCTCAAGTTCCTTCGATAAACTTACTGGAAATAAGAAAAATGGATCTAGCTTCAAAGGATCCTTGAATGGCTTGAAAGTTCTTGAAGCAGAATCATGACACGAAAACAATTTCAAGTAAGATTTCCACTCGAAATAAGATTGTTATAGTTATAGAAATTGAATTAAAGTTTGAATATGATTATTACCTAGTATTAGAAAGATAACCTACTGTAAGTAACAAAAGTTTCTTGATCTTGGATGATTACTTGGAATGGATTTAGAAAAGTTGGAAGTAAACTTGCAATCTTGGAAGTATTCTTGATTTTATGAAACTAGAACTTTTGAAATTTATGAAGAACACTTAGAACTTGAAGATAGAACTTGAGAGAGATCAATTAGATGAAGAAAATTGAAGAATGAAAGTGTTTGTAGGTGTTTTTGGTCGTTGGTGTATGGATTAGATATAAAGGATATGTAATTTTCTTTTCATGTAAATAAGTCATTAATGATTACTCATATTTTTGTAATTTTATGAGATGTTTCATGCTAGTTGCCAAATGATGGTTCCCACATGTGTTAGTTGACTCACATGGGCTGCTAAGAGCTGATCATTAGAGTGTATATACCAATAGTACATACATCTAAAAGCTGTGTATTGTACGAGTACGAATACGGGTGCATACGAGTAGAATTGTTGATGAAACTGAACGAGGATGTAATTGTAAGCATTTTTGTTAAGTAGAAGTATTTTGATAAGTGTCTTGAAGTCTTTCAAAAGTGTATGAATACATGTTAAAACACTACATGTATATACATTTTAACTGAGTCGTTAAGTCATCGTTAGTCGTTACATGTAAGTGTTGTTTTGAAACCTTTAGGTTAACGATCTTGTTAAATGTTGTTAACCCAATGTTTATAATATCAAAAGAGATTTTAAATTATTATATTATCATGATATTATGATGTACAAATATCTCTTAATATGATATATAAACATTAAATGTCGTTACAACGATAATCGTTACATATATGTCTCGTTTCAAAATCATTAAGTTAGTAGTCTTGTTTTTACATATGTAGTTCATTGTTAATATACTTAATGATATGTTTACTTATCATAATATCATGTTAACTATATATATAACCATATATATGTCATCATTTAGTTTTTACAAGTTTTAACGTTCGTGAATCACCGGTCAACTTGGGTGGTCAATTATCTATATGAAACCTATTTCAATTAATCAAGTCTTAACAACTTTAATTGCTTAACATGTTGAAAACACTTAATCATGTAAATAACAATTTCATTTAATATATATAAACAAGGAAAAGTTCGGGTCACTACAGTAGGTCACAACTTATGAACTGACCTTAGGGTTTTCTTGAGTGCACTAATGTGTCAGGTTGGTTGGTTAGACGAAGATATATATAAAATTCGTCGAAAACCGATACCCAGGGCTTAAGTTATGACCCGGCGAACTTTTAATTAAACTTATCGTTATAAAATTTGAACTTATGTTATAAATAATGATTTTCATTATTATTAAATTACTTATGAAATAAAAGTAATTATTTTTAATTAATACTTATGATATATATTTATTATATCATTTAATAATTACATTATGATTTAATTATGTTTATAATTAAACTTATGATTAATAATACTATTATTATTAATGAAAATACTTATGATAAGTATTAAACTTATGTTATGAAATTATTATATCAGGACTTATAATAAAGATTATTTATTTATTTATTTATTATAAGACTTAGTTATTATTTAATTATAATACAATTTAATTATTAAATACTTATGGTTTAATAATTATATTAAAATACCTATGATATGATTAATAATTAATAATTAATTAATAATACTTATGATATGATTAAAATTTTATTATTAATTCATAATACTTTTGTTATGATTAATATTTGATTAATTAATTTAATAATTATGTTATATTAATTATATCATTTAAACTTATGTTTACTTTATAATTTAATTTAATTTAATTAAACTTATGATATGACATCATATAACATTATAACTTATATTATTAATATAATTTACACTTTAATTTCAATGTTGACTAACTTTGACCAAGGTTAAATTGTGAGTTGACTTTCGGTTGACTTTGACTTTCAGTTGACTTTTGTTAACTTTTCTAATTAAGGAAACTTTCCAAAGATAAAAACTTTCCAAAAATAGAAACTTTCTTAAAATAGAAACTTTCCAAAAAGAGAAACTTCCCTAAAAGAGAAACTTTCATAAAATAGAAACTTTCCTAAAATAGAAACTTTCCAAAAATAGAAATTTCTAAAAATGAAAACATGCTAAAAATAGAAACTTTCTAAAAATAGAAAGTACGTGTTATACACTATCCTGATCATACCGAAACATACTAAGTGTTGTTCTATGCTTATTTGCAACAAGTACTATAGCTATCATACTAAGACTTGACCTAAGTTAGTTATTTATATCGACCTGCTTTATTTATAGGTCGGCGTTGTGGTCATTCTTGATCACTTTACCTTTTGCTGTTCGCATTTCTTTGTTGTTGCTTCATTTGCTTTAAGGTGAGTTATAGTCCCATTTTTATATTTTAAATATTTTGGAATGAGAATACATGCATTTTATTTTACATATTGGACACAAGTAGAAGTTGGTTTAAATTATTCATTGTGAGTCGAACAAAAATATTTTCTAATCTGGTAATTTTAATCCTTGGTTTCTACTAGTGAACGCGAATCCTACGGATAGATCTATCGGGCCTGACAGCCCCATTTCATGCTAGTCGCGCTAGCAGTTACAGACGGAATTTATTAGTACTTCGTATTTTGGAAGATACACCTGTTCAGTGTATATTTTTATATTGGTTTTGTTAAGAGTATGGAGTTGTTAAGTGATTACCAGGTGGCTCACAGGTTAATGGAATAATGTTTTATATGTTTTCGAGCATATAATTAAATAGTGTTTGCAATGTTAAACCTATAATTCACTCAACATTTTTATTTGACAGTTTACTCGCATGTTTTATTGTCAGGTTCATGATTGATTGCTTCCGCTGTGGTTAGAGAGTCTGCATATTTATGATGACATCTTTTGTTAAACATTAACTTGCATTCTATTTTGATACAATAAATTGTGGGTGTTTGTTGACATTGTTTTGGTCAACTTTTGGTTAAGTATTTATGTATGGTTTTTCTAAACTTACATACTTTGGTAGGTTTCCTTTATAGAAAATCATTTTTAAATAAAGAATGCAAAGTTATTTATTAAATTCATTTAGAGTTATGATCAAGCTGTGGGACCAAGATAATGATGGTCGTCAAGTGTACTTTAACGGGTCGTTAAACACGCACAGTTCAAACGGCCTCAGCAAACGGCTTGGCTTGGCAAACGGCCCCTGCAAACGGCTTGCCGACCGGCCTGCCAGCCGTTTGCAGGCAAATTTCTTGCTTATTAAAAAGGTCTTTGTCATTCATTCCAACACACACTTCAATTCACTTCTTTCTCTCTCTTGTACAATATTAGTCATACTCTCAAGGTCTTCGACTCCGTGCGGGAAACCTAGTACCCGGAGAAGAATGCCGAAGATTGTATTAGGAGCAGTCTGGAGTTTGAAGTTGAAGTGTGTGCTATGATGTAAGAAGTTATAATGCCGAAATAATGTTATGGTTTGTGTATGTTGTTGAAATGCTTTCCGATTATGCTTTGAACTCAATCGCTTTTCCAACTAATAGAATGTAGTTATTGGCTCTGTTATTGGGAAGTCACGAACCCCCATTCAGAGCACACTATCTGTGTCACCCCTTGGTAAGAGAAGTCTATCTGATACAACGTAAGATCGAATGAGGCACACCAGTTGTAGTAAGTCTATCAAGCTTTCAATTTCGACTGAGGACTCTTTCGTAGTGAAACATCTAACTAGACCCTTAGTACATTGTCGTTCCCAGAACATGCTAGTGTAGTCACGAAGCATATAAACTTTGTACGTGCATGCTGAAGCACAACGGTTGTTGTAAGCTGTACCTCTACTAAGTAAGGCCATGGAATACATACAGTGTTGATTCGTACACTGCACCATAATGCGGTCTCAAGTATTGCACCCCGCTTGAGGGATTCTTAGTTAATGCAAGGCTTCTGCCTATTCATGAGCCAACATTCCATAATCTCGGCAGTATAACTGATGAAATCATAGTATGCACTTGTTTTAACCTTATCTGAGTTACGAATTTTATTGCATTTACTTTATCTATCTTATAAACTAGAAAAACCCAAAATTAGGTAACCACTACACCTTCATAACTATCTTAAGCTTTAATATAAGTTCGATTCTACTGATATTTTAAAAATACGACTCTAGGTCATACTTTCCTTACTCATAATAAGGAGTAGTATGATTTTAGCCCCACTAAATATAAATTTAAAACATTACCCCCCTCTTGGTGGTTGATTCTGATGTGTTGAGACATAACGACACTGCACAAATAAAATCGTCTGTTTCGGCCATATCAAGAGGGAAGCTAGTTTTTGGCGCCGCTGCCGGGGAACTGGTATCAGAAAATACTGCTCTCTATAAAACTTATTTACAAGCATTTAGTGGTGTCTAAGAAAGACAATTATACACGGACTTGGTTGTTGGATTTTCCGAACAGTCTCCAATTATATTGGGACCAAAAGGATCCTGCCTCTCTGTAGTCGGCCTGGCTACTTGGTTTGTTGAATAGTTCGTGCAAAGATTTGTTATCGAAATACCAGGGAATCAGTAGCCACAACCAAAAACATATTCAACCTTAGGGTAGTTAGTTTATCTTAGACTAAATTAAATTACCTTAGACTACCTTAGATTGAGATTACCTTAGATTACATTAGAATTACCTTAGATTACCTTAGAAGTTTAGTTTATCTGCTTAAAATTAACAACAAAAAAAGGCATACCCAGTGTATGACCCAAACCTGATCTATACCAGGGCCATTGTTATTTGTACCTGATCCAGACGCAATAATCTCTAAAGCACGCGAGGAAGCATGAATCGGAAATCAAATGGCATTATGCGTTACTTTAGGAGAAAACACTAAACCTCGATTGAAGGTCGAGGAGGACCAATCAGATTTCCAGAGATTCAAGGACACTCGTTTGAGTTAAAACATCAAATTATACAGCTCATCCAAAATGGCTGTCAATTTAATGGATTACCGAATGACGATCCTAATTCTCACCTTGATAATTCATATCTCTTTCGAACTCCTACAAACAGCCAGGGATCGGACAAGATATAGTCCGGCTATACTTGTTTCCCTATTATCTCAATCATCATGCTCAAACATGGTTCGAAGGACTAGAAAAAGATTCCATCACGTCATGGACGGAGATGGCTACTGAATTCCTAACCAAATATTTCCCTCCTTCTAAACAAACCAAACTCAAGAATGACATCATTAACTTTAAACAAAGTTATGATAAATCTCTTTACACTGCATGGGAGCGACTCAAAACTTTGCTGAAGAATTGCTCTAATCACCAGCTAGAACGGTCAGCTCAAATATGTACCTTCTATAATGGTCTTACGGTAAATCATAGGACGACGATCGATGCAGCAGCTCAAGGAAATCTGATGAACCAAACCACAAACGAAGCATGGGAGTTGCTCGAGAACATGACAATGCATCATCATGATTGGAACAATGGTGAAACAACTTCATCAACTGCACCACTCTCCGCACTTAATAATTAAACAGCGGCCATCAAATCCCTCACAGACAAGATGGAGTCTCTTGCCAAACAACTCGGAGAATTGAACACGCAGCTGCAGCAGGTTAACCAGGTCCAGGCCTGTGTTAATTGTACCAACCCGCAACCCACTGAAGAATATCAAGTTGAGTACGAAAACCCTGACGGTTCAGTCTGTTACCTTCAATACCCATCTCGTCCATCAAATCCCAGAATAAATCAACTACCTAGGGTCAATCAATTTTAATGAAGCAACCAGCTTTTTCGCTACCGTTACCCACCTTATCCACCCCAACAATCTCAATTGTCCTACGATCAACCACTTCCACTCACTGGTCCACCAGTCGAGGAAAATTCCCCTACCACCTAGATTATAAAAGTAACTAACCCAACTCTCGGAGCTGATGATCAGTTGACTCAGTTCATTCAAGGACAACAACAACAAAAATAAGAGAACTGCATCTAGACAAGACCAGATGGAGATACTAATGAGAAATCAATTGGCTCTACTCAAAAGTCTGGAGATGCAGCTCGGACAGTTATCACAACTCCTTGAAATCTGACCGCAGGGAAGGTTACCCAGTAATACTATCCAAAATCCCCACATATAGGAAGTTAAGCAAATGGACTCAGTAATCCCAGAGGAAGAACCACGGAGAAGGTCGGCTAGGCTCAAGAACAATTCGACATATACTCAGAAGCTGACCCCTACAACTCCAAATCGTGTACCCTATCCTGGAAGGCTACAGGAGGAACCATCCAAGCTTGATTCCTTCAAGCTCGATGGAAGATTCCTGGACACCGTGTCCAAAGTACCTAACTAGAAAAGATACATCACAAGGCTTCTTTCTACAAATTAGAGGATACCAGATTCTAACAAAATTTCACTGAATGAAGAATGCACAACATTAATCAGAAACTCTCTACCACCAAAGCTAGGAGATACAGGCCGATTCATTTTCCCGTGTTCGATCTATCAATCTGGAACCATTCATGCGCTAGCAGATTTAGGAGCAAGTATCAACCTAATCCCTTACTCTCTCTACAAGAGATTAGAGTTAGGAGACTTGTCACCAACTAAAATGACAATCCAACTTGCTGATCACACAATTCGATATCCTAAAGGCATAGTTGAGAACGTCATGGTGAGAGTCAATTCTTGTATCCTACGGATTTCATAGTAATGGACATCAAGGAAGACCTACATACACCAGTGGTGTTAGGAAGACCTTTCATGAATACGGCTAATCAAACCTTGATCTTGCGATCACATGGGGGAGCGTTACCTTTAAAATTGACCGACCCACCGATCTTTCTGAACACGCATAGATGTTTGCTATTTCCACCGGACGGATCACTTCCGATGACGAGTCTTCACTACCAGCCAATGATATCGAGATGAGTATCGAATCACAGTCTGCAAACGACATAAAAATGGAAGAAGAGGATCCCAACGAAGAAATAGAGGAAGAGGAGGAATCTGAAGAGGAAGAGGAAATGGAAGATGTAAAAGAAACTGCGATAATACCCTCTCTAAGCATTAAGCATCATGTAGAATTAATTAGGCTTGAGACAGAAGATCACAGTTTAATCATTCGTTTCAAAAAGAAGACTAACAAAGCTGAGATTAAAGATATAGAAATTGATCCTGCAAGTATCAAAGTGAAGAACCAGAATACTGAAGAAACCCGTTCATCAGAGGAATCCCCAAAAGAACATTATATTAATGATGACGAGGGAGAGCAAAATGAAGACATTCTGAGTAACTCACACTCTCCAACCGAACCAGATCTAGGGGAGCCGGACTCTTTTTTAGATCGGATTCCGGTCATATCTACACACGCAGACATGATAACCTTCATCAATGATACCGATGAATTGTAAGATATTCGCGAAGCTATCCGTATATCAATAATTGATTTCACGCTACGCTTAACAGAATGAATTATGGCTATCCGAGAAGAATACAACCTCTATCTCCAGAGAGAAGACAATGATGTTGAAATCCTAGAAGAACGCATTCAAGACTTTATCAACACTCTTCATATCAACCACGAAGAAAGGAAACGAGAGCACAATTAAGTGGTTCGCACTATTCTTGAGACAAGATTCTGTCGAGATCAGAAGATCATTTACTCTAAGGTTTACAAAGCCATAGTCGGATCTTCACTTCCATTCCCAGCAAACCAACGAGCACTACTGACTCTCATCCGAAAGCACATGGATCTTTCCACTGGACGTCTGACTTATCACTATGATTTGCAAATGATCGAGGATATTCACAGCTTTTTCGCTCTCTTGGAAAGAGATAATTTCGAAAGCACACTAGACAGGCTAGTGATTTACGTAACAATTGATCACCATGCTGATCTGATTATCAAAGAGTTACAAGATGCAGTTACAGAGGAAGTAAGGCACAATAATCCATAATCTCATCATGAACTAGATCGAGTCAACATCGCAACCTACGTTACGAAGCAGATATCACGTATCTTCCACGAATCCATAGATTTAAGTTTCACATTTATAGCTGGATGTCGGGGTATATACTCAAAGACGGTGACATTAATGCTCGGATCATGATTGTTGTTCACTTCTTTTCAGCTTCATCTTTTAACTAATCTGTGCAAAGCTACAGACTCTTACTGTGGAGATCATCATTCTGAAGATTTCGAGATACTAAAGATAGAGTTTCTAACATTGTTTGAAGACATTCGAAATGCGCATACCATCAGAGAGATAATCACCACTAGCACTGCTTCTATGATTGACATTCATGGATCAACCAGCAGATCCGTGGATCATATTCTCATCGGACTTCAAGATTTATCACGAGCCGAAACTGCGCACTACTTATCTTTCAGAAGATCTTCAAGAGAAGTACTGGATCTTCTACCACTATTGGTCCGACACTTTCTCAGGATTTACCCACCAAGACTCACATTCCCTCGAGAAGACCAAGATTACAACCATCAGCGAGGAATGTTTACTTTCTAAGGCACCACTATGGTCGAGCCAACGACCTTAAACAAAAGCGCTTCTCGAGAGGCAACCCGTGCAATAAAGTAGAGTAGAAGAATAATGGATGACAAATGAGCCGATCAATAAAGAATGCAAGGATTGAAAGCCAGCCAATATCGTCACAAGCAATATCTGCTAGGGGTACTTCTTTCTTCCCGCTACTAGCTCAAAATTTAAATTATGCCACATCCTAGCTTATCACTAAATGTGGGATCCCAACCCAATTAAATACTTGACAAATACTCCCAATTCTTCAATTAAAACTCCTAAGTATGGGGATACACGAGGAACATTGAGGACAATGTTCGTCTAAGTGTGGGATGTTGGTATAATATTTTTATGCTGTATTAAAATAACCCATTACGAAGATCCCAAGTTCGTAAGCCAAATTTCAAAATTTTTAACAAGAGAACGCCTTTTCGAAAAAGTATTTTTGAAAACTGGAAAAATTTGTAAATAAAAGTAAGGCTTAAGTAGGGTGGATATCTTGTTAGGTTGAACCAAATCTGTAATAGAGCATTGCATGACTAAGGAATTATCGACCTAAATTGATTATAGTGAGGCACCCAAATAAGACCAGCATTCATCTTTAATGCTTCACTATTTTCTGTTGAGAGTTACGATGTCTGTGCTCGGAATCAGAACTTGCTTTAGATCTACATTTCCAAAGCAGCGAAATGTGATTTGGTTATAATCAGAAGAGCTAGCCATTTATCAAAAATAAACCTTTCATACCTCTACTACTTCTACTTCACTTCACCATCACACTCACATCATCTTTACTACCACCCGAAAATCCAGAAAATGAGATTCCTTCCGAAAAACCCGATGTTATAAACCTCTCAAGTATCATGGCAAAGGTCTTGAAAAAGTTTAACGGCAAAAAGTTTCTCAAGTTGAAATCTCCAAAAAAATAAAATATTTTCAGAGTTCTGAAAAAAGGAGCAGAACTTATAAAGAGAAACGCTGAAGAAAAACTTGGCCAAAAATGATTATCAAATGAAGAAAAGTTCAAAAGTGCTTCTCAAAATTTTAGCACTCCTATCTATCCGAATAAAAGTCTGCATAAGGACTATATCACCCTTTATTTCACCCCTCAAAAAACATCTTCACTACCACTTCAAAATTTCTTTCCACCACTGAAAAATTACTTAGAAGATAAGATTACTACCGTTCTCACATTAGTAGCAATGATTTGAGTCTTTATCAAACCTATGACGATGGGTGCAACATGACTGACTATGAGTGAATTTATTTCTTAGATCTATAGGGGACCCTAAACACTTGTGTGAATTGAGTGACACGTGAAAAATAGCCTATGTCATGTAACCCCCTCGCATGCTTGCGGAGATAGTTTCAATCATAATGTAGATGACTCACCTTATCCTTCACTCTTATAATAAAAGGCAAACTACTTAGGCTATTAGAAAAGAAACTCCAGAAAGATTTCTTAAGGGAAATGAGAGTTTGCTTGAGGACAAGCAAAGTCTAACTGTGGGATATTTGATATCAGCTAGAAAGTCACGTTTTCACCCCGGTATTAAGGCCCAAAAACAAGAAAGATTCGAACTTTATTGGAAAATACCCACTTCGTCAGTTAGAATTGAAGAACAATTAATTACGAAGACGGTGCAAAAAGAATCAAGAGAATCAGAGCTAAAACGAAGATTCTGGAGCGAAAACGGTGAAAGACAAGAAATCAAGTTACGATCCAGGAATTTCAGCTGACCAGGCAAGCCAAACGGCCTGGAAAATGGCTTTCCTAGCTCACAAAAGGCCTGCCACACACCCAGATCAAACGGCCTCACCAAACTGCTTGGCTTGGAAAATGGCCCCTGCAAACGGCCTGCCAGCCGTTTACAGGCAAATTTCTTGCTTATTTAATGGGTCTTTGTCATTCATTCCACAACACACTTCAATTCACTTCTTTCTCTCTCTTATACAATATTTGTCATACTATCAAGGTCTTCGAATCAGTGCGGGAAACCTAGTACCCGAAGAAGAACGCCGAAGATTGTATTAGGAGTGGTCTGGAGTTTGAAGTTGTCACTTTTGTATTCAGAACTCGTTTAATCTACTGGTACTTCTATCCTTTATCTTTATATAATGTCTTCTATCATTATGTTCTGTGAAATTATTTCCATGATTAGCGAGTAGTTATCTTTAGTGTATGCTATGATGTAAGCAGTTATAATCCCGAAATAATGTTATGGTTTGTGTATGTTGTTGAAATACTTCTCGATTATACTTTGAACTTAATCGCTTTTCCAACTAATAGAACGTAGTTATTGGCTCTGTTATTGGGAAGTCGCGAACCCCGATTTAAAGTACAATATCTGTGTCACCCCTTGGTAAGAGAAGTCTATCGGATACAGCGTAAGATCGACTGAAGCATACCGGTTGTAGAAAGTCTATCAAGCTTTGGATTCCGACTGAGGACTTTTTCGTAGTGAAACATCTGACTAGACCCTTAGTACATTGTAGGTCCCAGACCATGCTAGTGTAGTCACCAAGCATATAAACTTGGTACGTGCATGTTGAAGCACAACGGTTGTTGTAAGCTGTACCTTTGCTAAGTAAGGCCATAGAACACAGTCAGTGTTGATTAGTACACTGCACCATAATGCGGTCTCAAGCATTGCACCTCGCTTGAGGGATTCTTAGTTAATTAGGGAACTGTTTGTTTAAACACATAAAGGATTAGACCATTTGGATAACCGAACGTGTTCATGGAAGTCAACCTGACTTGGCCATGGTGTTCTTTATGGTTGAACTCTTTTTTAGGGCCTAACTATCTTTTAAAACCAATCATTAACGAAAGCATTGAAACACATCACGTCTCTCGAATATGGTAAACCCTGTATTCTATTATGCTTAAGAAAGTTTAGACCTTTGTGGAATGTTAATACGTCACCCAACGAGTCTCTCAATTGGATGAGCCGTCTGAACGTGTATGCTTGTAGTTAGACTGCACGGGCGTCGGGGGTAAGGGACGTTGCTGTCTATTCAGAATCTTCAAGCCTATCGCATTACCCAGTGACATGTCTTACGACTAGTGTAATGAATACAAGGCCTCTGCCTATTCATGAGTCAGCATTCCATAATCTAGGCAGAATAACTGATGAAATCATAGTATGCACTTGTTTTAACCGTATCTGAATTACCAATTTTATCGCATTTACTTTATCTATCTTATAAACTAGAAAAACCCAAAATTAGGTAACCACTACTCCTTCATAACTATCTTAAGCTTTAATATATGTTTAATGCTACTAAAATCTTAAAAATACGACTCTAGGTCATACTTCCCTTACTCATAATAAGGAGTAGTACGATTTAGGGCCCGCTAAATATAAATTTAAAACTGTACCCCCCCTCTTGGTGGTTGATTCTGATGTGTTGCGTCCTAACGACACCGCACAAATAAAATCATTCGTTTCGGCCATATCACGCATCCTAGACAGTAATGCTTCATATTCAGACTCATTATTGGTCGCCGCAAACGTGAACCAGAGTGCATAAGCATGCTCTTCTCTGTCGGTACTTGTGAGGACCAGTCCAGCGCTAGCGCCTTCGGTCCCATAAGCTCCATCTGTATATATTTCCCAGACCTGATTCTCATCACAGTCGATTGTAGTACTTTCTGTGAGTGCCTCTACTTCTCATGTTGTTTCGTCCAAGTAATCTGCGAGTATCTGCCATATGCAGGGGAGTAATTGATTTCATGCTCTCCCAATTCAATGGCCCATTTGGCTAATCTACCCGAAACCTCAAGCTTGTACAATACCTGTCATCACATTTTATCAGCATGTCATAATTAATTCAAGTGTGTGTTTAGCGTCTTATAATATTGTGTAAAAAAGATTGGAATACGCGTACCACGACTTATACTTGTCTTATCGGTTGATCAGTTAACACCACTACTGGATGGGCATGGAAGTACCTGCGCAGCCGACGAGATGTGTGTACTAGCGCATACACGAGCTTTTCAATAGGTGGGTAGTTAACTTCACTGCCGCTAAGTTCTTTGCTGATAAAATACAAAGGCATTTGTACCTGCGCCAAAATAGTGGGAAATACACAGTAAGCATTACATTCATTACCTATTCCAAGTCTCAATATGAGACATACATGCCCCCTATCTACTACAAGAAAGGAACTGATTGCTTCCTTTGAAGTTGCAAGATATAGCATCAATGTCTCTCTCGCTATTGGCACGGTCAGAGTAGGCAGCTCCCTCAGGAGTGACTTCATCTCGATGAAAGCCTTCTCGGCCTCTTCAGTCCATCTGAAGTCTGACTTCTTCAATGAATTCTTAAGAGTATGGAAAAAAGGTAGTGACCGCTCCGCAGCCTTTGACAGAAATCTAGTTAGCGCGGCCAACTTGCCTGTCAAACTTTGCACTTCTTTCCTTGATTTTGGGGAGTTCATGCGTTCTACAGCCTCAATTTTCTTGGGATTAGCCTTAACTACTCTTGGCGTCACTATGTACCCCAAGAATTTGCCCTCTTCTTCGCCAAAACTACACTTTGTAGGACTAAGCTCCATGTTGATTTTTCGTAGAGAGTTGAACGTTTCCAGGATATCGGCTAATAGTTGTACCTCTGTATTGCTTTTGATGACTAAATCATCTATGTAAGCATCAAGATTTCTACCAATTTGATCCTTGAACACCAAATCCACTACCCTATAGTACGTTGCCCCCGCATTCTTCATCCCGAAGGGCATTTTCATAACAATAAATACCCTGATCGGCGTGGAATGCGGTTTTGTCTTCATCCGCTTCTACCATCTGAATCTGGTGATACCCCTTATACGCATCCAAGAAGAATTTGAACCTTAAATCGGAAAGAGATTCATTTCAGTCAATCTCGGGCAAAGGATAATTGTCCTTAGGGCAAGCCCTATTAACATCCTTAAAATCAACGCACATGCACCATGAGCGATCTCCTTTTTTTTTTATCCAAAACAGGATTTGCAACCCAAGTTTGATACCGCACCTCTCTGAGAATATTCGCATGAAACAACTTATCTACCTCCATCCTCAACCATTTACTTCTTTTGACTGCCATCGGATGCTTCTTTTGGCGCACTGGAGTTATGTTGGATTCGCATTCAGCTTGTGCTCAGCGATATTTCGTGGTACCCCAGTCATATAATCCTCACACCATACAAAAATGTCCATGTTAGCTACCATTATGTCGCGCAGTTGTACTTTGATTTCATCTGAAAGGTTATCCCCAACTTGAATTCGTTTGTCACGGTATTTCAGAATGACAAGGATAGAACTGCTTTGTATCTGTTCCTCAACTATAGGGAATGGTTTAGGCGGTGTTACCGAAGGTCATTGCGCCCTTCCGGACTCCATCTGGATAGTATCAATACCTTTCTTAGTAGGAAGGTGGAGGGCACTGCGCCAAACTTCTGCAAAGTAACTCTCCCCCGGAGTGCATTGTAACATGAATAAGAACGTACCACACAAAATTCGACAGTGAAGGCTGGTGTGTGGGTCGATTCATTATCGTCAACCAGCTCTAGTTCAAGCTCGATGCATCCCAAAGGCCACACCGATTCTCCAGAGAACCCCGACAAAACAGTTTCTGGGTGCCCGCATCTTGGAATTGATTGTTGCTGGTAGCTTCCTGAAGCAGCGTTCATACATTACCTCGACATTACTGCCCGTGTCGACATTTAACCGTCCCACATTGTATCCACAATCAGTGATGCGACCTTTAATGATCATTGGAGGGAAAATAATAGACTCCGCTTCCCACTACTCCAATTGCACAGCCTTGCACCTCTGACCAGAGTGCCAAGCATACACTATGTTTATTGTTTTGTTAGAGCGTTTGTCACCGCCCTTCTTTTGGTTTGGTGCAGCTTTCTCTGATTAATTGCCCAGCGACACAGCTCCTTGGTTTTTTACTAGTTTCACGTGATTAAGCTCACACCTCCTCAGATATTCGATCACTTTCTCAAAGAAAGACTTACAACGATCAATTTCGTGTCCATAATCGTCATGAAGAACTCACAAAATTTTGACTTGTGTCTCCTAGCATATTCTGACATTTTTACAAGAGCTGAGAACGTCAGACAAATTGGTTTAGTAGCTAGGATCTCCTCTGGTGTTTTAGTTAATTCGCGCATGATCTCAAAGTTTTGACTTGGGAAATGACCCTTCCCTTGATCAGAATTGCTTGAATTCTGAAACTTGTTATATTTTGATGACGCAGAACCCTGGCTGTAATTTTCACCCTTACACTTCGATTCCCCTGTGTGACTGTGATAAGAATCATCATCTTTGTTACCTCTGCTATCAGGGTTTTTCCCACTATTCTTAGTGGTATCTTCCCTCGCACACATATGCTCATGCGCTTCTTTGATTGCTTCAGCTAAGGTATCAGGGACCTTCATGCGCAAGCGCTGCCACAGGGCAATATGTCGCTCTCTACATAACCCGTGTATAAAATTGGACACTTTTTGGCTTTCAGGGAGTCCAGCCATTTTGGAGACCTCTTTGGTGTATCGATCTATGAACTGCCCAAGGGATTTTTTCCCCCTGTTTGATATCGTGACATTCCACATGCGTCCTTTTACGGGTGTGCATATTATTAAATTTTAACAAAAATTGTGCGCTAAGATCATTAAATGAGGTAACAAGCGGTAGTGGCAAGTTACTGAACCACCCCCTTGCGATCCATTATAACAAAGTTTGAAATTCAAGGCACTAGGTTTCGTCATTCCCCGCCTGAGCGTGTGCTGTTCCTTCATATCTTTGTAAGAAATCATCTAGATCTGTTGTACCATCATACCATCCCATAGTCAAAGGGATGATAGGCAGAGATTCCGGCACCTAGTTAGCAATACGGGGCTCAAACTTTTCCGTTAGCTGGCACAACCTCCATGAAGGGTTTTACCTTTCGCCCCATTATTCCTGCATAGAAATTATCCAACACCTCATCACCTTTATCTAGCACCATGAATGTCTGCGCATATTTTTCTGGCACATCTTGGGCCAGTATGGCAAGTAAATCTTCTTGACTCTTTTTTTTTAATTTCACCCGCTGAAGTGGTGGTGTGCCCCGAAGTTGCATTTGGTGAAAGCAAAGATGACAACCTGGGAATGGGCGAATACATGCGCTTTATTTGTACTTTATCCAAGGGAGTACGATCATTAGTTAGACAACCAATATTGATGTTCTACCTGTTAATACTCGCATGCACTCGCCTGGTATGAACCGTTAAATTTAGAGTGGAGTATATGGGAAAGGATCCCACTTTAGTAATAGGGATCTCTTCCTCATAATCATCCTCATCATCATCTTCGTCACCCGGTGCCCAATACTCAGCAGTTTTTTTTGACGCTAATGGCAGACACACCGAAGGAGTAGCAGTTAAAGATGTTTTCGATTTTTCTGGGAGCTTCACCACTCCAGATTTTGGAGTTTTGCTTGTGACAGGAGTCTTTTCTTGGCTTGCTTGTTTTGACCCCGTAACATCAGGACCCTGAGAACGAGATGATTGATTGCTACCAGACTTTCCCATTGTAACATGTTACACAAGAATAACCATAAAAATATTAGAAGTTTTACAGTTAATCGTTCGTAACGTATAAAACTTTTAGGCAATTCTAGTTATGGTCCCACGGATGGCGCCATTTGATCGAACATAAATCTGCTCAAATAGCAAAGTTAATGTTGAGTGCATGAGGGAGTGTTTAAGAACATTTATAGCTTTGATCTCCAGCCCGGTTTACCGTGAATAACCCTTATTGAGATGATGATCTACGAAAGGGTGATCAAAGCTACGTTCACCATTAATGGCAGTTGTCGCAACAATGGCCACTAAAGGTGGTTGCATAGGGTTTATGTCAAAGAACATACCTGTTACCGTAATAATGTTTTCCTTCGCATTTTGTAGAGTGAAGGAGGTTATGGTCGTATTAATAGTAAAACCCTAACCCTGGATCGTTTCATAATTAGGTTCTAGATCCTTCCGAATAACAACCATAAATAATTGGTTTATAGTTGGAAAAGGATGACATTTAATTATGGATAAGATTATATCCACTTGCTTTCGTGTGCGCTAAGCAATACACACGTGCGGACATCCTAATCAGATGTTATGGGAATATTCTGGACGTATACGCCGCACGTGATATGCATGAGTGCCACGCGTGTAGGTACGCGTATCCTTAGTGGCCGACAAAATCGCCTCCCGGATAGCACTACCGTATACACACGAATGTGGCCAACATAAAGTGAAACCCAAAAGGTGACACTTACTACATCCTCACAAATGGCCGACAAAGAGTGGATCCATACGTTCAACACTCACCACTTCCCACAACACAACTTAGCCGACAAAAAGTGAATCCTTGAGGATATCACTTACCAATTTGCACCGAGTGGCGGAAAAAGAGAAAATCCACCATGATCGGATATTACTCGCCACTAAACCCGCAAGCAAACAATTTATATATACACAAATTTAAATACTTCATTTACCTTGATCACTTAGATGAGTTGGTAACTGCTTTAGGACTTCAAGAATGATCCAAAATCACTTCACCTAGAATCAAAACACAACATCAAGCTATAAACACTAGTAGCTAGACCCCAAAAGCACCCAAGTTCAATTTCAACCCAAATTCCACCTAAACCACTAAGTTGGTCAAACGAGACCTCAATATTCCAAATCACTAATGGCTAGTGATCTTGGCTCAAACTTACCAAAATGAAACTTATGGTCAAGTACTAGAAGTACTTCATGACTCATATGAACAAAAGTCTCATTTTGACCCATATTAGGGACAACACCCAAATTTAAGCTCATACAACCCCAAACCCACCAACAAGCAAGTGTTCAAGTGAACATCTAGCATTTGCAAGTCCATGCACTTGCAAAATCCACCATTAAACCCAAAATCACGAATTAGGGTTCATACTCCCAAATCATACCCCAAGAACCCCAATACTTCAAGTGATTAGGTCCTTGACTCATCTCCAACCCAAACCCTAACCAAAACATGAAATTACACATCAAAATTGGACTAGAGTTCTTACCACAAGTGTATAGGAACACTGGAATGCAACTACAAGATGTTAGGACTTCAATGGAGGTTAGATTTGAGCTTCCTCTTCATAAAATCAACTTACTCACACTAGGTTTTTCCAACTCTAACTTGGGAGTATTTTTCTTAAAGTGTAAATGACAAGATAAGATCCAAAAACAGATCCAAAAATAGCCCCATTCAGCCATGCAAAATTTCAATTTGATCCCCGAAGATATTTAAATTAATTACAAAATAGTCCTTCTCAACTGGTCATATGTCGCGCCGCGACAAAAGAATTTCGCGCCGCGTCCCTTCACTGATTCTGAAAATTTAGGTTGTTACAATCTCCGCCACTTGGACCCGATCGCGTCCCCGCGATCCAAACAACATGTAACGAAGGTAGATGTTCCAGCTCAAAATCCTCAGATTCCCATGTACACTCGGATCCCTTTCGGTGATGCCATTGCACGTTGTAAGTACGAATTCTCCTATTCTGAATCTCTTTATCCTTTTTATCAAGAATAGCAATCGGCTCTTCCACATACTCTAATTTTTTGTTTAGAGTAATGTGGTTCAACGGAACCCACATCTAGTCATCTGCAAGACACTTGCACAGATAGGAAACATGGAATGTATTATGGATTCCCGCAAACTCTTCGGGTAACTCTAACCAATAGGAAATTTCACCCACATGTGCTAACACCTTAAAAGGCCCGATAAACCAAGGAGTAAGAGTTACCTTAAGCATGACCATATCACCTACTAGGAACTCAATTGGTCGCCTATGCTTATCCGCATACAACTTTTGTCAATCTTGTGATGCTTTGAGGCGAGCACAAATCACATCAATCCTTTGGTTCGTCTTAAGAACCACCTCGGTACCACCAACTTCCTTTTGACCCATTTCACCCCAACAAATCAGGGTTCGGCATTTCCTTACATAAAGCATCTCGTACGGTGGCATTCCAATATTAGGATGGTAGCTATTATTGTACGAGAATTCCAGTAATGGCAAATGCTCATCCCAACTTCTCCCAAAATAAATTGCACACGTCTGAAGCATATACTCCAAGGTTTGGATTGTTCTTTCGCTTTAACCATCTGTTTGAGGATGATAGGCAGTGTTCAATTTCACTTGAGTACCCATTTCACTCTGAAACTTACCCCAAAATCGAGAAGTAAAACGTGTATCTCGATCCGAAATAATAGACACCGGCACCCATGTCTCAAAATCACCTCTTTAATGAACAATCTTGCCAAAGCCTCTGACAAAATCGCCTCGCGTATAGGAAAAACAAGGCACTTTTCGTCAATCGATCCAATCACCCAAATTTTATCATATTGAGTTCTCATCATTTTTGTCAATTTAGTGATAAAATGCATGACAAGATGCTCCCACTTCCACTTCGGGATCTCTTAAGGTTGCACCATACCATAAGACTTTTGATGCTCGACCTTAAATTGAAAAAAAGTAACACATTTCTCAACATAGTTAACCACATCACGCTTCATAACGGGCCACCAATACTCTTTCTTCAAATCAAGATACATTTTTGTTGCACCCGAATGAATAGAATATTTTGATTTATGCGCCTCATCGAGTAGCACTTGTCGATTACCACCCAATTTCAGCACCCACACTCGACCCTGAAAAGACATCAACCCATGCAGGCCTAAAACGATCAACTCCGTTTTCCCTTGAATTCGCTCTTCACGCTTATAATTAACAAACGCCTCAATTTGAACCTCAACGAGTTTCTCTAGAAAATCATTTGAAAGGACTGTTCGCAATGACTTCACTTGCAAACTCGGAACCCAGTTCTTCCGACTCAGTGCATCCGCAACCACATTAGCCTTACTCGGATGGTAAAGTATCTCAAAATCGTAATCTTTTAACAAATCCAACCACTGCTGCTGATGGTTGTTTTAAATCACGTTGATCAAAGAAGTACTTTAAATTCTTATGATCCAAATAAATCGTACACTTTACACCATAAAGATAATGGCGCCAAATTTTCAACGCATGAACCACCGCTGCCAACATAAGATTATGAGTCGGGTAGTTCTTCTCGTGCTCTTTTAGTTGTCATGAGGCATAAGCGATCACTTTACCCCTTTGCATAAGAACATATCCGAGCCCACTAATCGAGGCATCACAATACACTACCATATCCTTCACCCCTTCTGGTAACACTAACACCGGAGCTTGACACAATTTGCTCTTCAACGATAAAAAAACGCTTTCTTGCTCATCACCTCATTCGAACTTCACATTCTTTTGAGTTAGATTCGTTAAGGATGAAGCAATCTTGTAAAAATCTTGAATAAACCAACAATAATAACTAGCCAATCTGAGGAAACTTCTGAATTCCGTAGGTGTAGTCGGTGGCTCCCAACTCTTAACCGCATCAATCTTCCCCGGATCCACTTTAATCCCTTCTTGATTCACAATATGGCTAAGGAATTACACTTCCCTTAAGCAAAATTCACACTTGGAGAATTTTGCATACAACTTCTCCTTTTGTAACGTCTTCAACAACTCACGCAAGTGATGTTCATGTTCTTTCATACTCTTAGAATAAACCAGTATGTCATCAATGAACAAAATTTCCGACTTGTCCAACATAGGTTGGCAAACTCGGTTTATAAGATTCATGAATGCCGCGGACGCATTCGTCAGACCAAAAGGCAAAACAACAAACTCCAAATGCCCGTAACGCGTCCAAAACGTCATTTTCTCAATATCTTCTTCTCGGATCTACATTTGATGATAACAGGAACGCAAGTTGATTTTAGAAAAATAACACGCTCCTTGAAGTTGATCAAATAAGTCATCAATCCTAGGAAATGGGTATGATTTTTGTTCGTCACTTTATTTAGCTCACGGGTAATCAATGCAAATACGCATTGTAGCGACCCGTCCTAATCCATGAGGACGAATACAATAACATATGGTTACATTGCGAGGTATTTGACCTCTATATGATACATTTTACAAACATTGCATTCGTTTTTAAAAGGCAAACTTTCATTTAATCGAAAGTTGACAGGCATGCATACCATTTCATAATATCCAAACTATAAATGACCTAATCTGTCATTTTTAATAATAATC
This sequence comes from Rutidosis leptorrhynchoides, assembly GCF_046630445.1. Lineage (NCBI taxonomy): Eukaryota > Viridiplantae > Streptophyta > Magnoliopsida > Asterales > Asteraceae > Rutidosis > Rutidosis leptorrhynchoides. Next base: position 266,793,605 of record NC_092337.1, on the reverse strand, counting down.
TTTATTTAATTCAACGACTTGAATGCAATGTCTTTTGAAATATGCCATGAATGACTCCAGTAATATATTTAACATGAGCAAATGCACAGCGGAAGATTTCTTTAATCCCTGAGAATAAACATGCTTTCAAGTGTCAACCAAATGGTTGGTGAGTTCATTAGTTTATCGTAATTAATCATTTCCATAATTTTAATAGACCACAAGATTTTATTTATTTAATAATCATACACTCGCAAGTGTTTAAAATTCATTCATATGGATTGAACACCTGGTAATCGACATTAACAAAATGCATCTAGAATATCCCCAAACATATAAACATCGAAGTACTAAAGCAGTTCAAATTCTCTGACTGGGGCGTGTCAAAGCCCATAGATCTATCTTTAGGATTCGCGTCAATTGGTGGCAATTATAATAAACACCAATTCTTAGGCTACCAAGTTCAACATGGGCGATATCCGGTATAACAATTCAACCATAGAATGTAGTTTCGATTACTTATGTCTATTTCGTCAAACATTTATAAAAGTGCATGTATTCTCAGTTCCAAAAATGTATATTGCAAAAGCATTTAAAAATGGAGCAAATGAAACTCACAATACTGTATTTTGTAGTAAAAATCCCTATGACGACATTGAACAATGCAAGGTTGGCCTCGGATTCACGAACCTATATTAAGTATATATATTCATATATTGGTCAATATCTGACTAACAATTTAGGTCAGGTCATAGTCTATCACAATCCTAATGCTCGAGATTATCATTCAAAAGTCAATTTGACCCAAAATGATTTACAAAATCTATACATGTTTATTATGTAACTTAAATAGTCATTTTTATATTTAAATATATTTATCAGGTTTTATTAAAGTAAATAATAAAAGTCATTTATTAAAATATATATATATATATATATATATATATATATATATATATATATATATATATATATATATATATATATATATATATATATATATATATATATATATATATATATATATAAATATATAAATATATGATAAAAATATACTTTTATATATCTTAAGTAATAAAATTTATAAAGTTCACTTAATATCATAAAAATATAGTGGTATGTATTATTAATGTAATTATATTACGCGTGGTAAAAATATCTTTGTATTACATATTTATTTGATAAAATAATATTGATATTAATAATAATGAGTAAAAGTTGTTTTATTTTGTAATAATAATAATAATAATTATTATTCTATTAATAATAACAATAACAATATTTATATTTACTTCATGATAATTTTAATAATAACGATACTTTTTATTATTAACTTCACTAATAATAATATTTTATAAAAATAATAATTCTATTGAAAATGATAATTTTTAGAAATAATAATAAAATTAAAATGATAATAATAATGATATTTACTAATAACAATAATATTTCTATTAAAATCATAATTTTAATAAAAATGATAGTTTTAATATTAATGATACTTTTAATAATAATAATAACGATAAAAATAATAAAATGATAGTCTTGATAAAAATATTAATTATTTTAATAATAATAATAATAATAATAATAATAATAATAAATAAAAATAATAATAATAATAATAATAATAATAATATATTGATTATTAGATAATAATAATAATAACGATAATAACGACGATAAGATAACGATAACGATAACGATAACGATAATGATAACGATAACGATAATAATAATAATAATCATTTTAACAATAAAATTAATGATAATTCAATTGACTATATCTTTAAATCCGTTCATTGAAATCACGCGACTTCTAAATGAAAAGTTGTTAATTTTTCAACAGCTTTCCAACGACATGCATATCATATATCTTATCTCAGTAGTATATGTATTAAATTCATGATTTATCATAAACTATATAACGACAAAATTAAACATACAAGCATGCATAATCATAAATACTCGAGCACTAGTCGGGGATACGCTATTAATATATAAAAGTTAAGTTATGAGTGCTCACGTATCAATATTGTGATTCAATATTGAAGGAAAGTACGTAGACACAACGGAGATGATAAACATTAAGTTGACCTCAAGAACTATACCCCAAACAATACCCATAACCTCCTTAGCTATAACCCATAATTTCCCTAACTCTATCCCTCTCGAAAAACCCATTTTGAAAACATGCGAGCAGAACCTCGCCCTAGTATTTTATGTATAATACTAATAATATCACTACCTAATAATACTAATATCAATAATAATAAGATTAATATTAATAATCTTGATATTAATAATAATAATAATAATAATAATAATAATAATAATCTTATAGATATATATATATATATATATATATATATATATATATATATATATATATATATATATATATATATATATATATATATATGATGAGAGCTCGAGAGATGAAATGAATTGTGTGTGGAACGAACCAGTAATTGATCGATTTAAAGGATGTTGAGCCACCTAACCACCCCATGCGATCGCATGGGGTTTATGGGTCTGAGCCATGCGATCGCATGGGGCCAAAACCCAGCTCACATGTTTTCGTTTTACTCTGCCGACACTCTTACTATTATTATATATATATTATATTATATTTTATTTATATAATTAATTATATATTATATTATATTTACATGCATAGTTAAATTGTAATTTTAGTTCTGATAATTCATACATTGTCACTCGACTTATGTCCTGGTTCCGGTTTTTCGATCGTCGTTTCGTATGCTTTGAAAAACTGATACTTTATGTTTTGTGTAACGTACCTTTATATATAACAAGACTCAAATCAATGAAAAACTATCCCACTCAAAGTGTAAATTAATCATTTGAATGTTTTGGTGTAACATTCGTGTTACATCCGTCCCACATCGGTTGGAGAGGGGAACGAAGCATGCCTTATAAGGGTGTGGAGACCTTTCCTAGCATAACGCATTTTGGGACCACAAGCGCAGCAGATCTCATGAGAACTCTGTAGTTAAGCGTGCTCGGACGAGTTCACTACCCGGATGGGTGACCTCCTGGGAAACTGTTCGTTGTCTTTGGTCGCCAAGAAAAATCCGTGCGCCTACAGGCAAAGCGGACAATATCATGCCACGGGGAACATGTTACCGGGGATGTTACAGATGATATCAGAGCCAGGCCCCAGACCAAACGTGCACAGCGAGGATACTGTGTCCCATTAGGGGAGAGGATTGTAACATCCGTGTTACATTCGTCCCACATCGGTTGGAGAGGGGAACGAAGCTTGTCTTATACGGGTGTGGAGACCTTTCTTACCATTACGCTTTTTGGGACCACAAGCGCAGCAGATCTCATGAGAACTCTTTAGTTAAGCGTACTCGGACGAGTGCACTACTAGGATGGGTGACCTCCTGGGAAAGTGTTCGTTGTCTTTGGTCGTCAAGAAAAATCCGTGCGCCTACAGGCAAAGCGGACAATATCATGCCACGTGGAACATGTTACCTGGGATGTTACATATACATATATATATATATATATATATATATATATATATATATATATATATATATATATATATATATATATATATATATATATATATATATATATATATATATATATATATACATATATATATACATATATATATACATATATATATATATAAAATAGTATCTTTTTAACTCAAAATGTTTTATATTAAATTTATTACATTGTAAAATATGTATATATATTCATTTCGAAATATATATTTGAAATATTTATTTAACAATAAAAAGTTTTTCAAAACTAATTATATTTTAAGGGTTATTTTAAAATCGTTTAGAAAAATATTATAACACGTAACATTTATACTTTAAAACTTAAGCTGATATTATTTATTTATGTGTTAGTATTTATTTAAAAACATATCTAAATATCAATTGAATCAAATAACCAGTTTTACTATCGTTTACTTAACTAATTTGAAATCATATATATTTTCAATAATCATAAACACTTTTTAAATATACGTTGCGAGTTATATATATATTTCATCCTAATAATTTATATCCTATTGTATATATTTAAATTATGTTATTTGAACAAAACATTTTAATAAATAAATTATATTGAATCGAAAAGCGTTTCCGCACATTTGAAAATAGATCAACCGAATATTATGAAATTCAATTCTCCACTAACTTTTGTCTAGCTTTCATTATTTGACATTTTTGTTCTTACATGAAAATCACTTACCAATTATTCCGAATACCGTTAAAAATGGATGATTTCTCAAATCAACGTGGACCTCATAACAGAGACTCGTAACAACTCATCATGTATCTGATAATTCAATCATTTGATATTATCTTTTAATCCCGTCGACAAATATATTAAACATATATTGAAATAATTATGTTGAAATATAGTATTATACATCTAATACTTTTGTTAATGTCTTCAATTAATATATATATATATATATATATATATATATATATATATATATATATATATATATATATATATATATATATATATATATATATATATATATATATATATATATATTGTTCGTGAATCGTCGAGCACGGTCAAAGGGTGATTGATTACATGAACACAGTTCAAAGTTTTTGAGATATCAACATTACAGACTTTGCTTATCATGTCGGAAACATATAAAGATCAAGTTTAAATTTGGTCTGAAATTTCCGGGTTGTCACAGTACCTACCCGTTAAAGAAATTTCATCCCAAAATTTGATTAGGATGGTCATGGCCGACAATAAGTATGTTTTCATGACACGTACGAGCTGAAAATTAGAGTTTTATCATCATTGAGTAATATAGATAAAACAATTCGATTTTGTGAAGAGTATGAGTGAAGTTATCATAAAAGAGTGAAATGAATAAATGTAGATTTGTCATATCTTTTGACATAGATAGGATTGATTTCCGAAGTTCAAGGGATTTAGAGAAAATCTTCGCAATAAGATTTTATTCTTCGGTAATTAAGGAAATTAGGATCTTCTTTGATTAAATGCGATAACCTGTCACGATAACTCTGTCAGATTTTTCGCTATAAATCCACTCCCATCGTTTCTTTATTTCCACAGCTCACCTTCTATTAGTCCTCCCTCAACTCATACTTTAAAGTATCCGTCAATATGCTTCATCCAATTCTGATTCTTAATATACTCCTAACTTTCATATCTATCATTCTTCTTTTTCATCTGTCGCCGGAGGAATCTATTCACTTTTACTATACTCTTGGCTTTATAGTGTTTTTAGTTCTCCCGTGTCTTTACATTGCAATACTTATTGATATACATAGTTTGTTATTTATGTGTTGTCGTCGGGCTTTATATTTTTCCTTCTATTCTAGAGTTCCATGCTTTTGTTTCTTCTTCCCGACTTCAAGTCAAGCGAATAATGGTCCAGAATTCGTAGGTATGGAGTTTTGAATGATCATAATATACACAATAGAAAGGAAAGTTAATAGCACGATTTGATTTGTCAAATTACCAGAATATCCGGAAAAGACCGAATCATCAAGAAAATATTTTCTTTATAGTTTAGAGGTCAAATAGAATGAAAGAGTTATGTAACATGGTTCATGATAAGGGTATGATCTGTGGACCTTTATCACGTTCCATTAGAAATTCAGCATGACTTACTGTAATATAATCACGTTGATCAAGTGTCATTATATTATACGAACTCATGCTTCAGTTCTCAACACTACTTTAAAAACATTCATATTTTAAACTCGAAGGTTTCAGAATTTAGAAACTAAAATAGTTTCTTTTATGATGTAACCTAGATAGCACGAAGAGGTAAATGTTTTCGGATAACAATAGTTATAAAGATATCTTCAGGAATATCGAAGATATTTACAATGAAAGATATGATGATATCTTAGAATTTCTAACATCGATGGATGATGATGAAGATTTGTCCGTAAAGGTTTAGAGTCAAGAGTAAGGTATTCGATAATAATTTCAGCAGACACTGAATCATTTGGATTCTTTGAAGATAGGTTTAGTCTTTGTGATTTGTCCACAGCCCCCTTCATGGTTTGCTCAATCCGTTTTCCAGTTCTAAATCTTCTCTTTTTCTGAGCTTTGCCAACATACTATTCTTTATCATCAAACTTTTGATTGTTAAGATCGTTTACAGTTTTTGCTGCTTCATCTGTATTTTTCAAAATTTCGAGAACTAGTTCGCATTTTATGGTGTTTTTCAGAAACTTCACATTCGAAATATGTAAGTCTTGGAGAACATTATATAACTGTTAGCTTAGGATTGCTGCGAAATTCGAGAATAATGATTCAAGCTTTTTGGTATGGCAACTACCATTACAAGATGCAGATGAGTGCATGATAGGGTTTCAATGAATAAGTATAGTGATTTTTTTCGAAGAGGCTTAAAGATCAATGATGTTGTTGGTATGTTTACTGCTAATGTGGCAAGATATAAAAGGTTCCCCGGTAACACTGATGAAGGGGTAATCGTTATAAAAAGGCTTATTCGATTGAGTAATTAAAGTTGATTTGCTGGAGTTGTGACAAAACTGTCTATTTTAAAAAGGGATTGAAAAGTTATTTTTGGTAATAAATGCCAAAGGATATGACACGAATACGTGTTAAACTATGACTTTGGTTTCGAGAGTTTTTCAGATGCATGACTGTGGGTAACATGTGGTTGGATCATCATCTCGATTGTTCATTGCTTGAAGTGTCTTCAGGAATTTTGAGGGGTTTGAACATAGATTATAATCGTTAATATACATATGATGTTCTAGGATTTTGAATGATACAAATATTTTTTCTGGGTTCTATGAATAGAAATGATGTTCTAGCACAGTTTTGAAGTCAAAGTATAGATTTGAAAGCTGTAGGGATCTAAGAGTGATGATACCAATTATATCTCGAATTGAATTCTTAGATTTCAAAATCAGAATATGTAATTGGATTTGAATGAGTATGGTTGTTTTTGATTTCTATAAAAGAATGTATATTGTTGTGAAAGTAGGGAGTATAGTGGATGATTTGCTGAATCAAAATCTAAGAATGTAACATATTAATTGTGAATTTATATATCTCTCTGGTATTACCTACCCGTTAAAAGTTTCACAAGTAATATTTTGTACCATAGAATTTTATAACTGTCTTTATGGAAATATATGTATACTTTCTTTAGATGTAATACAGATTCAATGAGTTAATATTAAATTAAACTCATTTGATTTTCAGCTGAAACTAGAAATGAATAATTTCTAAAACTTTAGAAATTTCGTAATCTTCGCGGCTTATGAAATTATAAATCAATACTTCATTATTCATTTTTATTGATATTTACTCGGTGAATGAGGTGGTGTCCATGGGATTCTTGTGAATTTTTCAAGGTATGAATGATGTTTCTAGGAAGTTTCGAGTACATCGAAGATGAAAGTGTAAAATCAAACATATAATTGAGTAGTACACTTGGTTGGTTATGAAACGGAATTCATTGAGTTAAAACAGAGATCGTAGTTAACGATGGTTAAGTTGTTAAGGAAGGATGTACATCATAGCATATTAGTAATATGAATTTAACCAAGTAATATCTACCCTTATTTAATTCATACATAATAGCTTAGTACGAAAAGATTTATTTTGATCTCAAAATTCATATGTATATAAATAAAATATGCATATAATTTCTTCAGAGGGAATGAGTTAATACTTCATAACTCGTTGATACAATATACACGTTGTTGATTAGTGATGATGTTTGCGGTGATTATAGATCTGGTGGAGCTTGTGATTTTGTAGGTGCTGCTGATGCTGGCGATGCTGACGGCATTGACGGTGCTGGTGATGCAATATTGTTGATGCTATTGGTCAAACAAGTCTAGCTTGTAAATCTTGCACCATTTCGGTCAGGGTTTCATTTCCTCATTTCTATTCACTCACTCATCTGGTATATAATTAGAACTAGAATAAATAATCTCTAAAACTTTTAGAAATTACATATTCTCTGTAGAATATTTCTTTGATGAAATTATGAATCAATACTTCATCGTTTGTTGTTGTTGGTATTCTTTGGTATCTACCGGGCGTGTGACGTCGGTGCTCGTGGAATAGATTGTGATGTTGGGGCTTGCGATGCGGATGTTGTTTGAGGTGGTAATGGTTCTGTTGATGTTGATGATGGTGGTACTGCTGATGCCGGTGGTGCTGCTGGTGCTTGTAACCTTTGCACCATATTCACCAACGCCACTACCCGACCGCAAAGTTCACCGACTTCTTCTATTACTCCGGGATGATTGGTGGTTTGAACGAGTGGGTGAATAAGATCTAGAATGTGAGATAGTATATAATCGTGCCGAGATACTCTGGAAATGAGAGAGAAAATGGTGTCTCGAACATGTACGCCGGTAAGTGCTTCAGGTTCTTCACCAAGAGGGCAACGTGGTGGATGGAAGGGATCACCTTATTCTTGTCTCTAGTGATTAAGTAGACTGCGAACCCATCCCCAATTCATCCAGAATAGATGATAGCTAATTGATTGATCCATTCCAGTCACACTTCTTTCGGAGCTCGAGTGAAACTCCATATCGGAATCCGAGGGACTTGAGCTAGTGGCGAATTCCATTTTGTACGATTGAATAAAGGATTTTTCTATATGAAATGATTTTTGGCTATCGGATGATATTCTAATTACATAGAATATCTATATATAGAGTAAAAGATTTCATAGATTACGGAGGAATTTATGGAATATGTCAGGCAAAGTTTACAGTAACAGATACGCTAAGATATAAACTTTGTCTATACACTATCTATGCAATGAGTGCAGTAAGACGCGTTTAGACTTAAGTTGATAAGTAGGTAATTTCCGACAATAATGATAAGCAAAACTTTTGACATGCAGACACGGTCGAAGTCTAGACTCATTAATGCATCTTAATATCTATCAGTTAGACACACTAATGCAAGACATGGTTCGCTAAGACCACCGCTCTAATACCACATGACCCGTCCTAATCCATGAGGATGAATACAATAACATATGGTCACATTGCATTCGTTTTTAAAACGCAAACTTTCATTTCACCGAAAGTTGACAGGCGTGCATACCTTTTCATAATATCCAAACTATAAATCACCTAATCTGTCATTTTTAATAATAATCTTTATTTAATTCAACGACTTGAATGCAACGTCTTTTGAAATATGCTATGAATGACTCCAAGTAATATCTTTAACATGAGCAAATGCACAGCGGAAGATTTCTTTGATACCTGAGAATAAACATATTTTCAAGTGTCAACCAAAAGGTTGGTGAGTTCATTAGTTTATCATAATTAATCATTTCCATAATTTTAATAGACCATAAAATTTTATTTATTCAATAATCATACACTCGCAAGTGTTTAAAATTCATTCATATGGATTGAACACCTGGTAACCGACATTAACAAAATGCATCTAGAATATCCCCAAACATATAAACATCAAAGTACTAAAGCAGTTCAAATTCTCTGACTGGGCGTGTCAAATCCCATAGATATATCTTTAGGATTCGCGTTAATTGGTGGCAATTATAATAAACACCAATTCTTAGGCTACCAAGTTCAACAAGGGCAATATCCGGTATAACAATTCAACCATAGAATGTAGTTTCGATTACTTGTGTCTATTTCGTCAAACATTTATAAAAGTGCATGTATTCTCAGTCCCAAAAATGTATATTGCAAAAGCATTTAAAAGGGGAGCAAATGAAACTCACAATACTGTATTTTGTAGTAAAAATACATATGACGACATTGAACAATGCAAGGTTGGTCTCGGATTGACGAACCTATATTAAGTATATATATTCTTATATTGGTCAATATCTGACTAACAATTTAGGTCAGGTCATAGTGTATCACAATCTTAATGCTCGAGATTATCATGCAAAAGTCAACAAAAGTCATTTTGACCCAAAATGATTTACAAAATCTATACATGTTTATTATGTAACTTAAATAGTCATTTTTTATATTTAAATATATTTATCAGGTTTTATTAAAGTAAATAATAATAGTCATTTATTAAAATATATATATATATATATATATATGATAAAATTATACTTTTATATATCTTAAGTAATAAAATTTATAAAGTTCACTTAATATCATAAAAATATAGTGGTATGTATTATTAATGTAATTATATTACGCGTGGTAAAAATATCTTTGTATTACATATTTATTTGATAAAATAATATTGATATTAATAATAATGAGTAAAAGTTGTTTTATTTTGTAATAATAATAATAATTATTATTAATCTATTAATAATAACAATAGCAATATTTATATTTACTAATGATGATTATAATAAAATGATTGTTCTATCATGATAATTTTAATAATAATGATACATTTTATTATTAATTGTACTAATAATATTATTTTATAAAAATAATAATTCTATTAAAAATGATAATTTTTAGAAATAATAATAATACTAAAATGATAATAATAATGATATTTACTAATAACAATAATATTTCCATTAAAATCATAATTTTAATAAAAATGATAGTTTTAATATTAATGATACTTTTAATAATAATAATAATAATAATAATAATAATAATAATAATAATAATAATAATAATAATAATAATAATAATAACGATAAAAATAATAAAATCATAGTCTTGATAAAAATATTAATTATTTTAATAATAATAATAATAATAATATATTGATTATTAGATAATAATAATAATAACGATAATAACGACGATAACGATAACGATAACAATAACGATAACGACGACGATAACGATAACGATAACGATAACGATAACGATAACGATAACGATAACGATAATAATAATAATAATCATTTTAACAATAAAATTAATGATAATTCAATTGACTATATCTTTAAATCCGTTCATCGAAATCACGCGACTTCTAAATGAAAAGTTGTTAATTTTTCGACAGCTTTCCAACGACATGCATATCATATATCTTATCTCAGTAGTATATGTATTAAATTCATGATTTATCATTAACTATATAACGACGAAATTAAACATACAAGCATGCATAATCAAAAATACTCGTGCACTAGTCAGGGATACACTATTAATATATAAAAGTTAAGTTATGAGTGCTCACGTATCACTATTGTGATTCAATATTGCAGGAAAGTACGTAGATGCAACAGAGATGATAAACATTAAGTTGACCTCAAGAACTATACCCCAAAAAATACCCATAACCTCCTTAGCTATAACCCATAATTTCCCTAGCTCTATCCCTCTTGAAAAACCCATTTTGAAAACATGCGAGCAGAACCTCGCCGTAGTATTTTATGTATAATACTAATAATAACACTACCTAATAATACTAATATCAATAATAATAAGATTAATATTAATAATCTTGATATTAATAATAATAATAATCTTGTATATATATATATATATGAGAGCTCGATAGATGAAATGAATTGTGTGTGGAACGAACCAGTAATTGATCGATTTAAAGGAAGCTGAGACACTTAACCTGAAATTTCCCGTTCTTATTGATTAAAAACGTTCCATATTAATTGATTTCGTTGCGAGGTTTTGATCTCTATATGAGACGTTTTTCAAAGACTGCATTCATTTTTAAAACAAACCATAACCTTTATTTCATAAATACAGGTTTAAAAAGCTTTACGTAGATTATCAAATAATGATAATCTAAAATATCCTGTTTACACACGACCATTACATAATGGTTTACAATACAAATATGTTACATCGAAATCAGTTTCTTGAATGCAGTTTTTACACAATATAATACAAACATGGACTCCAAATCTTGTCCTTATTTTAGTACGCAACAGCGGAAGCTCTTAGTATTCACCTGAGAATAAACATGCTTTAAACGTCAACAAAAATGTTGGTGAGTTATAGGTTTAACCTATATATATCAAATCGTAACAATAGACCACAAGATTTCATATTTCAATACACATCCCATACTTAGAGATAAAAATCATTCATATGGTGAACACCTGGTAACCGACATTAACAAGATGCATATATAAGAATATCCCCATCATTCCGGGACACCCTTCAGATATGATATAAATTTTGAAGTACTAAAGCATCCGGTACTTTGGATGGGGTTTGTTAGGCCCAATAGATCTATCTTTAGGATTCGCGTCAATTAGGGTGTCTGTTCCCTAATTCTTAGATTACCAGACTTAATAAAAAGGGGCATATTCGATTTCGATAATTCAACCATAGAATGTAGTTTCACGTACTTGTGTCTATTTTGTAAATCATTTATAAAACCTGCATGTATTCTCATCCCAAAAATATTAGATTTTAAAAGTGGGACTATAACTCACTTTCACAGATTTTTACTTCGTCGGGAAGTAAGACTTGGCCACTCGTTGATTCAGGAACCTATTACAATATATACATATATATCAAAGTATGTTCAAAATATATTTACAACACTTTTAATATATTTTGATGTTTTAAATTTATTAAGTCAGCTGTCCTCGTTAGTAACCTACAACTAGTTGTCCACGGTTAGATGTACAGAAATAAATCGATAAATATTATCTTAAATCAATCCACGACCCAGTGTATACGTATCTCATTATTGATCACAACTCAAACTATATATATTTTGGAATCAACCTCAACCCTGTATAGCTAACTCCAACATTCACATATAGAGTGTCTATGGTTGTTCCGAAATATATATAGATGTATCGACATGATAGGTCGAAAAATTGTATACGTGTCTATGGTATCTCAAGATTACATAATATACAATACAAGTTGATTAAGTTATGGTTGGAATAGATTTGTTACCAATTTTCACGTAGCTAAAATGAGAAAAATTATCCAATCTTGTTTTACCCATAACTTCTTCATTTTAAATCCGTTTTGAGTGAATCAAATTGCTATGGTTTCATATTGAACTCTATTTTATGAATCTAAACAGAAAAAGTATAGTTTTATAGTCGGAAAAATAAGTTACAAGTCTTTTTTGTAAAGGTATTCATTTCAGTCGAAAGAACGACGTCTAGATGACCATTTTAGAAAACATACTTCCACTTTGAGTTTAACCATATGTTTTGGATATAGTTTCATGTTCATAATAAAAATCATTTTCCCAGAATAACAACTTTTAAATCAAAGTTTATCATAGTTTTTAATTAACTAACCCAAAACAGCCCGCGGTGTTACTACGACGGCGTAAATCCGATTTTACGGTGTTTTTCGTGTTTCCAGGTTTTAAATCATTAAGTTAGTATATCATATAGATATAGAACATGTGTTTAGTTGATTTTAAAAGTAAAGTTAGAAGGATTAACTTTTATTTGCGAACAAGTTTAGAATTAACTAAACTATGTTCTAGTGATTACAAGTTTAAACCTTCGAATAAGATAGCTTTATATGTATGAATCGAATGATGTTATGAACATCATTACTACCTCAAGTTCCTTGGATAAACCTACTGGAAATGAGAAAAATAGATCTAGCTTCAAAGGATCCTTGGATGGCTTGAAAGTTCTTGAAGCAGAATCATGACACGAAAACAATTTCAAGTAAGATTTCCACTCGAAATAAGATTGTTATAGTTATAGAAATTGAATTAAAGTTTGAATATGATTATTACCTTGTATTAGAAAGATAACCTACTGTAAGTAACAAAGGTTTCTTGATCTTGGATGATTACTTGGAATGGATTTAGAAAACTTGGAAGTAAACTTGCAATCTTGGAAGTATTCTTGATTTTATGAAACTAGAACTTTTGGAATTTATGAAGAACACTTAGAACTTGAAGATAGAACTTGAGAGAGATCAATTAGATGAATAAAATTGAAGAATGAAAGTGTTCGTAGGTGTTTTTGGTCGTTGGTGTATGGATTAGATATAAAGGATATGTAATTTTGTTTTCATGTAAATAAGTCATGAATGATTACTCATATTTTTGTAATTTTATGAGATATTTCTTGCTAGTTTCCAAATGATGGTTCCCACATGTGTTAGGTGACTCACATGGGCTACTAAGAGCTGATCATTGGAGTGTATATACCAATAGTACATACATCTAAAAGCTATGTATTGTACGAGTACGAATACGGGTGCATACGAGTAGAATTATTGATGAAACTGAATGAGGATGTAATTGTAAGCATTTTTCTTAAGTAGAATTATTTTGATAAGTGTCTTGAATTCTTTCAAAAGTGTATGAATACATATTAAAATACTACATGTATATACATTTTAACTGAGTCGTTAAGTCATCGTTAGTCGTTACATGTAAATGTTGTTTTGAAACCTTTAGGTTAACGATCTTGTTGAATGTTGTTAACCCATTGTTTATTATAATAAATGAGATGTTAAATTGTTATATTATCATGATATTATGATATATAATATATCTTAGTATGATATATATACAGTTAAATATCGTTACAACGATAATCGTTACCTATATGTCTCGTTTCGAAATCATTAAGTTAGTAGCCTTATTTTTACATATGTATTTCATTGTTAATACACTTAATAATATATTTACTTATCATTTAACATAATTAACAAAGTGTATCAATATCTTAATATGATTCATATGTACCTAGTAAGACGTTATAACGATAATCGTTATATATATCGTTTTCGAGTTTCTTAAATTAATAGTCTCATTTTTATGTATATAACTCATTGTTAAAATACCTAATGAGATACATACTTATAATAAAATCATGTTAACTATATATATAACCATATATATGTCATCGTATAGTTTTTACAAGTTTTAACGTTCGTGAATCACCGGTCAACTTGGGTGGTCAATTGTCTATATGAAACCTATTTCAATTAATCAAGTCTTAACAAGTTTGATTGCTTAACATGTTGGAAACACTTAATCATATAAATAACAATTTCATTTAATATATATATAAACATGGAAAAGTTCGCGTCACTACAGTACCTACCCGTTAAATAAATTTCGTCCCGAAATTTTAAGCAGTTGGAGGTGTTGACGTATCTTCTGGAAATAAATGCGGGTATTTCTTCTTCATCTGATCTTCACACTCCCAGGTGAACTCGGGTCCTCTACGAGCATTCCATCGAACCTTAACAATCGGTATCTTGTTTTGTTTAAGTCTCTTAACCTCACGATCCTTTATTTCGACGGGTTCTTCAATGAATTGAAGTTTTTCATTGATTTGGATTTCATCCAACGGAATAGTGAGATCTTCTTTAGCAAAACATTTCTTCAAATTTGAGACGTGGAAAGTGTTATGTACAGCCGCGAGTTGTTGAGGTAGCTCCAGTTGGTAAGCTACTGGTCCGACACGATCTATAATCTTGAATGGTCCAATGTACCTTGGATTTAGTTTCCCGCGTTTACCAAATCGAACAACGCCTTTCCAAGGTGAAACCTTAAGCATGGCCATTTCTCCAATTTCAAACTCTATATCTTTTCTTTTACTGTTCGCGTAGCTCTTTTGTCAACTCTGGGCGGTTTTCAATCTTTGTTGAATTTGGATGATTTTCTCGTTAGTTTCTTGTATTATCTCCGGACCCGTAATCTGTCTATCCCTTACTTCACTCGAACAAATCGGAGACCTGCACTTTCTACCATAAAGTGCTTCAAACGGCGCCATCTCAATGCTGGAATGGTAGCTGTTGTTGTAGGAAAATTCTGCTAACGGTAGATGTCGATCCCAACTGTTTCCGAAATCAATAACACAACCTCGTAGCATGTCTTCAAGTGTTTGTATTGTCCTTTCGCTCTGCCCATCAGTTTGTGGATGATATGCAGTACTCATGTCTAGACGAGTTCCCAATGCTTGCTGTAATGTCTGCCAGAATCTTGAAATAAATCTGCCATCCCTATCAGAGATAATAGAGATTGGTATTCCATGTCTGGAGACGACTTCCTTCAAATACAGCCATGCTAACTTCTCCATCTTGTCATCTTCTCTTATTGGCAGGAAGTGTGCTGACTTGGTGAGACGATCAGCTATTACCCAAATAGTATCATAACCACTTGCAGTCCTTGGCAATTTAGTAATGAAATCCATGGTAATGTTTTCCCCATTTCCATTCCGGAATTTCAGGTTGTTGTAGTAGACCTGATGGTTTCTGATGTTCAGCTTTGACCTTAGAACACGTCAAACATTCTCCTACATATTTAGCAATATCGGCTTTCATACATGGCCACCAAAAATGTTTCTTAAGATCCTTGTACATCTTCCCCATTCCAGGATGTATTGAGTATCTGGTTTTATGAGCTTCTCTAAGTACCATTTCTCTCATATCTCCAAATTTTGGTACCCAAATTCTTTCAGCCCTATACCGGGTTCCGTCTTCCCGAATATTAAGATGCTTCTCCGATCCTTTAGGTATTTCATCCTTTAAATTTCCCTCTTTTAAAACTCCTTGTTACGCCTCCTTTATTTGAGTAGTAAGGTTAGTGTGAATCATTTTATTCATTGATTTTACTCGAATGGGTTCTCTGTCCTTTCTGCTCAAGGCGTCGGCTACCACATTTGCCTTCCCCGGGTGGTAACGAATCTCAAAGTCGTAATCATTCAACAATTCAATCCACCTACGCTGCCTCATATTCAATTGTTTCTGATTAAATATGTGTTGAAGACTTTTGTGGTCGGTATATATAATACTTTTGACCCCATATAAGTAGTGCCTCCAAGTCTTTAATGCAAAAACAACCGCGCCTAATTCCAAATCATGGGTCGTATAATTTTGCTCGTGAATCTTCAATTATCTAGACGCATAAGCAATCACCTTCGTCCGTTGCATTAATACACAACCGAGACCTTGCTTTGATGCGTCAAAATAAATCACAAAATCATCATTCCCTTCAGGCAATGACAATATAGGTGCCGTAGTTAGCTTTTTCTTCAATAATTGAAACGCCTTCTCTTGTTCATCCTTCCATTCAAATTTCTTCCCTTTATGCGTTAATGTAGTCAAGGGTTTTGCTATTTTGGAGAAATCTTGGATGAATCTTCTGTAGTAACCAGCCAATCCTAAAAATTGACGTATATACTTTGGAGTTTTTGGGGTTTCCCACTTTTCAACGATTTCGATCTTTACCGGGTCCACCTGGATACCTTCTTTGTTCACTATGTGACCGAGGAATTGAACTTCTTCCAACCAAAATGCACACTTTGAAAACTTAGCGTACAGTTTTTCTTTCCTCAATACTTCTAGCACTTTTCTTAAATGTTCTCCGTGCTCTTGATCATTCTTTGAGTAAATAAGTATGTCATCGATGAAAACAATGACAAACTTGTCAAGATATGGCCCACACACTAGGTTCATAAGGTTCATGAACACAGCTGGTGCGTTAGTCAATCCAAACGGCATAACCATAAACTCGTAATGACCATAACGCGTCCTAAAAGCAGTTTTTGGAATATCATCCTCCTTTACTCGCATTTGATGATATCCAGAACGTAGATCGATCTTCGAATAAACCTACGAGCCTTGTAGTTGATCAAATAAGTCGTCAATTCTCGGCAGTGGATAACGGTTTTTGATGGTAAGTTTGTTCAACTCTCTTTAGTCAATACACAACCTAAATGTACCATCCTTCTTCTTGACAAACAAAATAGGAGCTCCCCATGGTGATGTGCTTGGTCGAATGAAACCACGTTCTAATAGTTCTTGTAGTTGGCTTTGCAGTTCCTTCATCTCGCTGGGTGCGAGTCTATAAGGAGCACGAGCTATTGGTGCAGCTCCTGGTGCAAGATCTATTTGAAATTCAACAGATCGCTGTGGAGGTAGTCCCGGTAATTCTTTTGGAAATACATCGGGAAATTCTTTTGCGACGGGAACATCATTGATGCTCTTTTCTTCAGTTTGTACTTTCTCGACTTGTGCTAGAACAGCATAGCAACCTTTTCTTATTAGTTTTTGTGCCTTCAAATTACTAATAAGATGTAGCTTCATGTTGCCCTTTTCTCCGTACACCATTAAGGGTTCTCCTTCTTCTCGTACAATGCGAATTGCATTTTTATAACATACGATCTCTGCTTTCACCTTCTTCAGCCAGTCCATGCCAACTATTACATCAAAACTCCCTAACTCTACTGGTATCAAATCAATCTTAAATATTTCGCTACCCAGTTTAATTTCTCGATTCCAGCATATATTATCTGCTGAAATTAATTTACCGTTTGCTATTTCGAGTAAAAATTTACTATTCAACGGCGTCAATGGACAACTTAATTTAGCACAAAAATCTCTACTCATATAGCTTCTATCCGCACCCGAATCAAATAAAATGTAAGCAGATTTATTGTCAATAAGAAACGTACCCGTAACAAGCTCCAGGTCTTCCTGTGCCTCTGCCGCATTAATATTGAAAACTCTTCCGCAGCCTTGTCCATTCGTGTTCTCCTGGTTCGGGAAATTTCTAATAATGTGGTCCGGTTTTCCACATTTATAACAAACTACATTGGCATAACTTGCTCTGACACTACTTGCTCCGCCATTACTCGTTCCGACACCATTTGTTCCTTTCGTTCTGTTAACCCCTGGTCCGTAGACCTCACACTTCGCTGCGCTATGACCATTTCTTTTACACTTGTTAAAAAATTTGGTGCAGAACCCCGAGTGATACTTTTCACACCTTTGGCATAGCTGCTTCTGATTGTTGTTGTTGTTGTTGTTGCGGTTGTTATTGTTGTTGGTATGATTGTTGTAGTTGCTGTTGTTGTTGTTGTTGTTGTTGTTGTTGTTGTTGTTGTTGTTGTTGTTGTTGGGCCATTTGTTGTAGTTGCGATTGATGTTGCGATTGTTGGGATAATTGTTGCGATTATTATTGTAATTGCTGCTGTTGTTGTATTGGTGATTCTTATCACCGTTTTCCTCCCACTTTCTTTTGACTTGCTTCACATTGGCCTCTTCAGCCATCTGTTCTTTAATTCTTTCCTCAATCTGGTTCACTAGTTTGTGAGCCATTCTACATGCCTGTTGTATGGAGGCGGGCTCGTGTGAACTTATATCTTCTTGGATTCTTTCCGATAATCCTTTCACAAACGCGTCGATCTTCTCTTCCTCATCTTCGAACGCTCCCGGATACAATAGGAACAATTCTGTGAATCGTCTTTCGTACGTGGTAATATCAAATCCTTAGGTTCATAACCCTCTAAGTTCTGTCTTGAGCTTATTGACCTCGGTTCTAGGACGGTACTTCTCGTTCATCAAGTGCTTGAATGCTGACCACGGTAGTGCGTACACATCATCTTGTCCCACTTGCTCTAGATAGATATTCCACCATGTTAACACAGAACCTGTGAAGGTATGCGTAGCGTACTTCACTTTGTCCTCTTTAGTACACTTACTTATGGCAAACACCGGTTCGACCTTCTCGGTCCACAGTTTCAATCCGATCGGTCCTTCGGTTCCATCAAATTCCAAAGGTTTGCAGGCAGTGAATTCTTTGTAGGTGCATCCTACACGATTTCATGTATTGCTAGATCCAAGGTTATTGTTGGTATGTAGCGTAGCCTGTACTGTGGCTATGTTTGAAGCTAGAAAAGTAGGAATTCCTCTTCATTCATATTCACGGTGTGTCGAGTAGTCGGTGCCATTTCCTTCAAAATAGTCAAATGGAACAAGTTAATCATACAGAATATTAAGAGTAGTTAATAGTATTTCGTAGCATAATATGAACTCATTTATAAAATCTTTTTCTTCATATTAGCGTTTTATAAGTTTAAATTCGGGTAGTACCTACCCGTTAAGTTCATACTTAGTAGCTAATATACAATTCAACTACTACAATTCTATATGAAAAACTGATTATAATAATATTTCACGTTCAAACTTTTATACAATATTTTACAAAATTACCATACCGTTTATTTTACATAAAGCATGAAATATAGCACAAAATAAGTTTGATACAAGATAGTTGTGAAGATAATTCTAGCTAGTACACAAGTCATTCAGCAAAGGCAATAAAGACACGTAATTCATACGTCCAGAAACAAGTCATGCATTCTGGTTTTACTAGGACTACTTCCCATCCTTGGTCTTGTGGAACATAACCGTTATGGCCGTTGATAAGACAGCGTGTTGTAACGTCGTCAAAGGGACGAGGGTTACGTAATGACCAACAGTCTCGTAATAACCTAAAAACCTCATTTCTTACCCCAATTACCGACTCCGTCACTTGTGAGAACGTTTTGTTTAATAGTTGTAGCCCGATGTTCTTTTTCTCACTTTGGTGAGAAGCGAATATTACTAACCCGTAAGCATAGCATGCTTCTTTATGTTGCATGTTAGCTGCTTTTTCTAAATCATGAAGTCCTATATTTGGATACATTGAGTCAAAATAATTTCTTAACCCGTTGCGTAAAATAGCATTTGGGTTCCCCGCAATATATGCATCAAAGTAAACACATCGTAACTTATGGGTTTCCCAATGTGATATCCCCCATCTTTCAAACGAAAGTCTCTTATAAACCAAGACATTCTTGGAACGTTCTTCGAATGTCTTACAAACTGATTTCGTCGTAAATAGTTCTGCCGAAGAATTCTGACCGACTCTAGACAAGATTTCATCAATCATGTCTCCGGGTAGGTCTCTTAAAATATTGGGTTGTCTATCCATTTTGTGTTTTTATACTGTAAAATAGACAAGAGTTAGATTCATAAAAAAAATACTTATTAATACAAGCAATTTTTACATATATCATAAAGCATAAGCACACTATATTACATATACTACACCACACGAATACAACTATCTTATTCTGACTCGCTCGTTTCTTCTTCTTCGGTTTTGGTTCGTTTTGCCAAGTTTCTAGGGATATATGATGTTCCCCTAATACGAGCTGTCGTTTTCCACAACGGTTTAGAAAAACCTGGTGGTTTAGAGGTTCCCGGGTCATTGTTACAACTTAAGGGCTTCGGGGGTTGACGATACATATAAAGTTCATCGGGGTTGGAATTAGATTTCTCTATTTTTATGTCCTTTCCCTTATTATTTTCTTTTGCCTTTTTAAATTCAGTTGGGGTAATTTCTATAACATCATCGGAATTCTCGTCGGAATCCGATTCATCGGAGAATTGGTAATCCTCCCAATATTTTGCTTCCTTGGCGGAAACACCATTGACCATAATTAACCTTGGTCGGTTGGTTGAGGATTTTCTTTTACTTAACCGTTTTATTATTTCCCCCACCGGTTCTATTTCCTCCTCCGGTTCCTCCTCTTCCGGTTCTGATTCTTCTTCCGGTTCTGATTCTTCTTCCGGTTCTTCTTCGGGAACTTGTGAATCAGTCCAATATATATTCGACTCTTCGTTATTATTAGGTGAGTCAATGGGATTTTTGCTAGAGGTAGACATCTATCACACAATATCAAACATGTTAAGAGATTAATATATCAAATAATATATACATGTTAATAATATATTGTTTCCAACAAAAATGTTAAGCAATCATTTTTAAAGAAAACACGGTCGAAGTCCAGACTCACTAATGCATCCTAACAAACTCGATAAGACACACTAATGCAAATTTTCTGGTTCTCTAAGACCAACGCTCTGATACCAACTGAAATGTCCCGTTCTTATTGATTAAAAACGTTCCATATTAATTGATTTCGTTGCGAAGTTTTGATCTCTATATGAGACGTTTTTCAAAGACTGTATTCATTTTTAAAACAAACCATAATCTTTATTTCATAAATAAAGGTTTAAAAAGCTTTACGTAGATTATCAAATAATGATAATCTAAAATATCCTATTTACACATGACCATTACATAATGGTTTACAATACAAATATGTTACATCGAAATCAGTTTCTTGAATGCAGTTTTTACACAATATCATACAAACATGGACTCCAAATCTTGTCCTTATTTTAGTATGCAACAGCGGAAGCTCTTAGTATTCACTTGAGAATAAACATGCTTTAAACGTCAACAAAAATGTTGGTGAGTTATAGGTTTAACCTATATATATCAAATCGTAACAATAGACCACAAGATTTCATATTTCAACAAACATACCATACATAGAGATAAAAATCATTCATATGGTGAACACCTGGTAACCGACATTAACAAGATGCATATATAAGAATATCCCCATCATTCTGGGACACCCTTCGGATATGATATAAATTTCGAAGTACTAAAGCATCCGGTACTTTGGATGGGGTTTGTTAGGCCCAATAGATGTATCTTTAGGATTCGCGTCAATTAGGGTGTCTGTACCCTAATTCTTAGATTACCAGACTTAATAAAAAGGGGCATATTCGATTTTGATAATTCAACCATAGAATGTAGTTTCACGTACTTGTGTCTATTTTGTAAATCATTTATAAAACCTGCATGTATTCTCATCCCAAAAATATTAGATTTTAAAAGTGGGACTATAACTCACTTTCACAGATTTTTACTTCGTCGGGAAGTAAGACTTGGCCACTGGTTGATTCACGAACCTATAATAATATATACATATATATCAAAGTATGTTCAAAATATATTTACAACACTTTTAATATATTTTGATGTTTTAAATTTATTAAGTCAGCTGTCCTCTTTAGTAACCTACAACTAGTTGTCCACAGTTAGATGTACAGAAATAAATCAATAAATATTATCTTGAATCAATCCACGACCCAGTGTATACGTATCTCAGTATTGATCACAACTCAAACTATATATATTTTGGAATCAACCTCAACCCTGTATAGCTAACTCCAACATTCACATATAGAGTGTCTATGGTTGTTTCGAAATATATATAGATGTGTCGACATGATAGGTCGAAACATTGTATACGTGTCTATAGTATCTCAAGATTACATAATATACAATACAAGTTGATTAAGTTATGGTTGGAATAGATTTCTTACCAATTTTCACGTAGCTAAAATGAGAAAAATTATCTAATATTGTTTTACACATAACTTCTTCATTTTAAATCTGTTTTGAGTGAATCAAATTGCTATGGTTTCATATTGAACTCTATTTTATGAATCTAAATAGAAAAAGTATATGTTTATAGTCGGAAAAATAAGTTACAAGTCGTTTTTGTAAAGGTAGTCATTTCAGTCGAAAGAACGACGTCTAGATGACCATTTTAGTAAACATACTTCCACTTTGAGTTTAACCATAATTTTTGGATATAGTTTAATGTTCATAATAAAAATCATTTTCCCAGAATAACAACTTTTAAATTAAAATTTATCATAGTTTTTAATTAACTAACCCAAAACAGCCCGCGGTGTTACTACGACGACGTAAATCCGACTTTACGGTGTTTTTCGTGTTTCCAGGTTTTAAATCATTAAGTTAGCATATCATATAGATATAGAACATGTGTTTAGTTGATTTTAAAAGTCAAGTTAGAAGGATTAACTTTTATTTGCGAAAAAGTTTAGAATTAACTAAACTATGTTCTAGTGATTACAAGTTTAAACCTTCGAATAAGATAGCTTTATATGTATGAATCGAATGATGTTATGAACATCATTACTACCTCAAGTTCCTTGGATAAACCTACTGGAAATGAGAAAAATAGATCTAGCTTCAAAGGATCCTTGAATGGCTTGAAAGTTCTTGAAGCAGAATCATGACACGAAAACAATTTCAAGTAAGATTTCCACTCGAAATAAGATTGTTATAGTTATAGAAATTGAATTAAAGTTTGAATATGATTATTACCTTGTATTATAAAGATAACCTACTGTAAGTAACAAAGGTTTCTTGATCTTGGATGATTACTTGGAATGGATTTAGAAAACTTGGAAGTAAACTTGCAATCTTGGAAGTAATCTTGATTTTATGAAACTAGAACTTTTGGAATTCATGAAGAACACTTAGAACTTGAAGATAGAACTTGAGAGTGATCAATTAGATGAAGAAAATTGAAGAATGAAAGTGTTTGTAGGTGTTTTTGGTCGTTGGTGTATGGATTAGATATAAAGGATATGTAATTTTATTTTCATGTAAATAAGTCATGAATGATTACTCATATTTTTGTAATTTTATGAGATATTTCATGCTAGTTGCCAAATGATGGTTCCCACATGTGTTAGGTGACTCACATGGGCTGCTAAGAGCTGATCATTGGAGTGTATATACCAATAGTACATACATCTAAAAGCTGTGTATTGTACGAGTACGAATACGGGTGCATACGAGTAGAATTGTTGATGAAACTGAACGAGGATGTAATTGTAAGCATTTTTGTTAAGTAGAAGTATTTTGATAAGTTTCTTGAAGTATTTCAAAAGTGTATGAATACATATTAAAACACTACATGTATATACATTTTAACTGAGTCGTTAAGTCATCGTTAGTCGTTACATGTAAATGTTGTTTTGAAACCTTTAGGTTAACGATCTTGTTGAATGTTGTTAACCCATTGTTTATTATAACAAATGAGATGTTAAATTGTTATATTATCATGATATTATGATATATAATATATCTTAGTATGATATATATACAGTTAAATTTCGTTACAACGATAATCGTTACATATATGTCTCGTTTCGAAATCATTAAGTTATTAGCCTTATTTTTACATATGTATTTCATTGTTAATACACTTAATAATATATTTACTTATCATTTAACATAATTAACCAAGTGTATCAATATCTTAATATGATTCACATGTACCTAGTAAGACGTTGTTATAACGATAATCGTTATATATATCGTTTTCGAGTTTCTTAAATTAATAGTCTTATTTTTATGTATATAACTCATTGTTAAAATACCTAATGAGATACATACTTATAATAAAATCATGTTAACTATATATATAACCATATATATGTCATCGTATAGTTTTTACAAGTTTTAACGTTCGTGAATCACCGGTCAACTTGGGTGGTCAATTATCTATATGAAACCTATTTCAATTAATCATGTCTTAACAAGTTTGATTGCTTAACATGTTGGAAACACTTAATCATATAAATAACAATTTCATTTAATATATATATATAAACATGGAAAAGTTCGGGTCACTACATAACCACCCCATGTGATCGCATGGGGTTTATGGGTCTGAGCTATGTGATCGTATGGGGCCAAAACCCAGCTCACATGTGTGACAACCCGAAAATTTTTGACCAAATTTAAAATTTATCTTTATATTATTCTGACATGATAAGCAAAGTTTGTTAAGTTGAATCTCAAGGATTTTAAACTATGTTCATATATTCATTTAACCTCGACCAAATTTCGACGATTCACGAACCATTGTTTTAATTAGATATGAATATGTATATATAGATATATGTATATATATAATAACTTGAGAATATTAACAAGGTATTAAACATATGATACTTTACATGAACGTATTTGTTTCAATATGGTTATCGATGGAATTAGAAGATAATATCAAATGATTGATTTATCAGATACATTGTATGATTACGAGTCTCTATTGAGAGGTCCACTTTGATTTAGGAAACCTTTCTTTTTAACGGTATTCGGAAAATGGTAAAGTGATTTGCATATAAGAATAGTGTGTCACTTAACGAGAGTTAGTCAAAAGTTGTGGAGATTCCCGTTTTATTTTCAGAAGCATGCTATACAGTGATTGACTCGTGTCCCTTGGTAACTTAATTTAATTAGTTTTCTTATTATTAAAAACATTATTTGATATAATAATTTCTATCATTAAAACAAGTTTAGATTATATAAAACGAACTTTGAAATATAAATTAGTTTTAAAAAACTAAATATTATATTATTAGATAAATATATATAATGTGTACAAGTTTATATTTTAAATAATGATATATATATATATATATATATATATATATATATATATATATATATATATATATATATATATATATTACAAAATATAATATTAACTTAGATATAAAAACGTTTTGAATTAAATATAATTTGATGAGTAATGAGAAGTTGATTTATAGAAGCAAATGACCAAAACACCCAAATGATTAAGATACATCTTTAGTGATATAGTTTATTAATAATCCAAGCTTATATTTTAACAAAGGTACGAGTCACAAAACATAAAATGCAAATTATTAAAGCGTACGAAACTTCATTTGAAAAACCGGAACCGAGTCATAAACCATTTTCCAACGTACGTCTCAGTGGAACTGATTTTATAAGTTAACTACGTATGTAAATATAATATAATATTTCAATAATTATATAAATTAAATATATTATATATATAAAAATGTGTGTCGGCAGAGTAAGTTAAACATTGTGACCAGGTATAGCTGTCCATGTGATCGCATGGCCAAACCAAAGAAAATCCATGCGATCGCATGGTGTTGGGATTCAGCAAACATTATAAAGCTAGATCAATTCTGGTATTCGACACACACATACATATCACTCTATATCTCTCTTATAATTATATTATTATTATTATTATTATTATTATTATTATTATTATTATTATTATTATTATTATTATTATTATTATTATTATTATTATTATTATTATTATTAATATTAATATTAGTAGTATTAGTATTATCCTTAGTATTATACATAAAATACTACGAAGAGGTCATGTCCACACGATTTCAAAAATGGTTTTCGAATGAGTCAAAGCTATGGAGGTTATGGTTATAGCTATGGAGGTTATGGGTATGATTCAGGGGTATAGCTCGTGAGGTCAAATTAGTGTTTATCATCTCGGTCGCGTCTACGTACTTTCCTGCAATATTGAATCTCAATATTGATACGTGAGCACTCATACCTTATCTTTTTATATATCAATAGTATATCCCTTATTAGTGCTCGAGTATATATGTTTATGCATTCTTGTATGTTTAATTTTGTCATTAGATAGTTTATGATAAATTATGAATTTATTACATTGCGACTGAGATAAGGTATATGATATGCATGTCATTGGAACCTGGCGAAAAATTAAGAACTTTTCATTTAGAACTCGTGTGATTTCGATGAACGGATTAAAAGATATGGTCAACTGAATTTTAGTATTAATATTAAAAATGATTATTATTATTATTACTATCGTCGTTATTATCGTCGTTAATATTATTATCTAATAATAATAATTATTATTATTATCGTTATCGTTATAGTTATCGTTATCGTTATCATCGTTATTATCGTTATTATTATTATTATTATTATCTAATAATCAATATTATTATTATTATTATTATTATTATTATTATTATTATTATTATTATTATTATTATTATTATTATTATTATTATTATTATTATTATTATTATTATTATTATTATTATTATTATGATTATTATGATTATTATTATTATTAAGATAATTAATATTTTTTTTATCAAAACTATAATTTTATTATAGTCATTATTATTAAAAGTATCATTAATATTTAAAAAAAAAATCATTTTTATTAAAATTATCATTTTTAATAGAAATATCATTGTTATTATAAAATATCATTATTATAATCATTTTAGTATTATTATTATTAAAAATTATCATTTTGACTAGAATTATTATTTTTTATATAAAATATTATTATTACTACAGTTAATATTAAAAAGTATCGTTATTATTATAATTATCATGGTTGTTAGAAAATATCATTATAAATCTTAAAACTTATATTTTCTTTTAAATTATCATTTTTATTATTATTAGTATTATTAATAACAGCAATATTATTAACATTGTTATTATCATTAACATGATTATAATATTTTTATCATTATTAGTAACATTATTATTATGACATTAGTATTATTATAAAAGATTATTATTAACTATCAAAATTATTATTATCATTAGTAAATATAAATAATGTTATAATTAATATTATTATTATCACAAAATAATACAACTTTTATTTATTATTATTATTATCAATATTATTTTATCAAATGAATATGTGATACAAAGATATTTTTACCACACGTAATATAATTACATTAATAATACGTACCACTATATTTTTATGATATTAAGTGAACTTAATAAATGTTATTACTTGAGATATATAAAAGTATATTTTTTTTATCATATATAAACTTTAATATAAATGTTTATTTATTAATAAATGGTTTGTATTATTTACTATAATAAAATCTGATAAATATATTTATATATATATATATATATATATAAACGACTATATTTAAGTTATATACTAAACATGTATAGTTTTTGAAAGCCATCTTGAGTCAAATTGACTT
The DNA here is from genome assembly GCF_046630445.1 of Rutidosis leptorrhynchoides. NCBI lineage: Eukaryota > Viridiplantae > Streptophyta > Magnoliopsida > Asterales > Asteraceae > Rutidosis > Rutidosis leptorrhynchoides. The sequence goes on along the minus strand of NC_092337.1, from coordinate 266,765,412 downwards.
TTGTTGACTTTTGCATATCGATCTCGAGCATTAGGATTGTGATACACTAAGACTCGACCTAAATTGTTAGACAGATATTGACTAACATATAAATATATATATTTAATATAGGTTCGTGAATCTGAGGCCAACCTTGCATTGTTCAATGTCGTCATATGTATTTTTACTACAAAATACAGTATAGTGAGTTTCATTACTCCGCTTTTAAATGCTTTTGCAATATATATTTTTGGGACTGAGAATGCATGTGTTTTTATAAATGTTTGACGATATAGACACAAGTAATTGAAACTACATTCTATGGTTGAATGATCGAAATTGAATATGCCCTTTTTAGTCTGGTAATCTAAGAATTAGGGAACAGACACCCTAATTGACGCGAATCCTAAAGATATATCTATCAGGCCCAACAAGCTGTAGTGACCCGAAATTTTCCATGTTTATATATATTAATTGAGATTGATATTTACATGATTAAATGTTTCCAACATGTTAAGCAATCAAACTTGTTAAGACTTGATTAATTGAAATATGTTTCATATAGACAATTGACCACCCAAGTTGACCGGTGATTCACGAACGTTAAAACTTGTAAAAACTATATGATGACATATATATGGATATATATATATATAGTTAATATGATACTATGATAAGTAAACATATCATTAAGTATATTAACAATGAACTACATATGTAAAAACAAGACTACTAACTTAATGATTTTTAAACGAGACATATATGTAACGATTATCGTTGTAAAGACATTTAATGTATATATATCATATTAAGAGATATTCATACATGATAATATCATGATAATATAATAATTTAAAATCTCATTTGATATTATAAACATTGGGTTAACAACATTTAACAAGATCGTTAACCTAAAGGTTTCAAAACAACACTTACATGTAACGACTAACGATGACTTAACGACTCAGTTAAAATGTATATACATGTAGTGTTTTAATATGTATTTATACACTTTTGAAAGACTTCAATACACTTATCAAAATACTTCTACTTAACAAAAATACTTACAATTACATCCTCGTTCTGTTTCATCAACAATTCCACTCGTATGCACCCGTATTCGTACTCGTACAATACACAGCTTTTAGATGTATGTACTATTGGTATATACACTCCAATGATCAGCTCTTAGCAGCCCATGTGAGTCACCTAACACATGTGGGAACCATCATTTGGCAACTAGCATGAAATATCTCATAAAATTACAAAAATATGAGTAATCATTCATGACTTATTTACATGAAAACAAAATTACATATCCTTTATATCTAATCCATACACCAACGACCAAAAACACCTACAAACACTTTAATTCTTCAATTTTCTTCATCTAATTGATCTCTCTCAAGTTCTATCTTCAAGTTCTAAGTGTTCTTCATATATTCTACAAGTTCTAGTTACATAAAATCAAGAATACTTTCAAGTTTGCTAGCTCACTTCCAATCTTGTAAGGTGATCATCCAACCTCAAGAAATCTTTGTTTCTTACAGTAGGTTATCATTCTAATACAAAGAAATAATCATATTCAAACTTTAGTTCAATTTCTATAACTATAACAATCTTATTTCAAGTGATGATCTTACTTGAACTTGTTTTCGTGTCATGATTCTGCTTCAAGAACTTCGAGCCATCCAAGGATCCGTTGAAGCTAGATCCATTTTTCACTTTTCCAGTAGGTTTATCCAAGGAACTTAAGTTAGTAATGATTTTCATAACATCATTCAATTCATACATATAAAGCTATCTTATTCGAAGGTTTAAACTTGTAATCACTAGAACATAGTTTAGTTAATTCTAAACTTGTTCGCAAACAAAAGTTAATCCTTCTAAATTGACTTTTAAAATCAACTAAACACATGTTCTATATCTATATTATATGCTAACTTAATGATTTAAAACCTGAAGACACGAAAAACATCGTAAAACCGGATTTACGCCGTCGTAGTAACACCGCGGGCTGTTTTGGGTTAGTTAATTAAAAACTATGATAAACTTTGATTTAAAAGTTGTTATTCTGAGAAAATGATTTTTATTATGAACATGAAACTATATCCAAAAATTATGGTTAAACTCAAAGTGGAAGTATGTTTTCTAAAATGGTCATCTAGACGTCGTTCTTTCGACTGAAATGACTACCTTTACAAAAACGACTTGTAACTTATTTTTCCGACTATAAACCTATACTTTTTCTGTTTAGATTCATAAAATAGAGTTCAATATGAAACCATAGCAATTTGATTCACTCAAAACGGATTTAAAATGAAAAAGTTATGGGTAAAACAAGATTGGATAATTTTTTCTCATTTTAGCTACGTGAAAATTTGTAACAAATCTATTCCAACCATAACTTAATCAACTTGTATTGTATATTATGTAATCTTAAGATACCATAGACACGTATACAATGTTTCGACCTATCATGTCGGCACATCTATATATATTTCGGAACAACCATAGACACTCTATATGTGAATGTTGGATTTAGCTATACAGGGTTGAGGTTGATTTCAAAATATATATAGTTTGAGTTGTGATCAATACTGAGATACGTATACACTGGGTCGTGGATTGATTCAAGATAATATTTATCGATTTATTTCTGTACATCTAACTGTGGACAACTAGTTGTAGGTTACTAACGAGGACAGCTGACTTAATAAACTTAAAACATCAAAATATATTAAAAGTGTTGTAAATATATTTTGAACATACTTTGATATATATGTATATATTGTTATAGGTTCGTGAATCAACCAGTGGCCAAGTCTTACTTCCCGACGAAGTAAAAATCTGTGAAAGTGAGTTATAGTCCCACTTTTAAAATCTAATATTTTTGGGATGAGAATACATGCAGGTTTTATAAATGATTTATAAAATAGACACAAGTACGTGAAACTACATTCTATGGTTGAATTATCGAAATCGAATATGCCCCTTTTATTAAGTCTGGTAATCTAAGAATTAGGGAACAGACACCCTAATTGACGAAAATCCTAAAGATAGATCTATTGGGCCTAACAAACCCCATCTAAAGTACCGGATGCTTTAGTACTTCGAAATTTATATCATATCCGAAGGTGTCCCGGAATGATGGGGATATTCTTATATATGCATCTTGTTAATGTCGGTTACCAGGTGTTCACCATATGAATGATTTTTATCTCTATGTATGGGGTGTGTATTGAAATATGAAATCTTGTGGTCTATTATTATGATTTGATATATATAGGTTAAACCTATAACTCTCCAACATTTTTGTTGACGTTTTAAGCATGTTTATTCTCAGGTGATTATTAAGAGCTTCCGCTGTCGCATACTTAAATAAGGACGAGATTTGGAGTCCATGCTTGTATGATCTGCATTCAAGAAACTTATTTTGTTGTAACATATTTGTATTGTAAACCATTATGTAATGGTCGTGTGTAAACAGGATATTTTAGATTATCATTATTTGATAATCTACGTAAAGCTTTTTAAACCTTTATTGATGAAATAAAGGTTATGGTTTGTTTTAAAATGAATGCAGTCTTTGAAAAATGTCTCATATAGAGGTCAAAACCTCGCAACAAAATCAATTAATATGGAACGTTTTTAATCAATAAGAACGGGACATTTCAGTTGGTATCCGAGCGTTGGTCTTAGAGAACCAGAATTTTGCATTAGTGTGTCTTATCGAGTTTGTTAGGATGCATTAGTGAGTCTGGACTTCGACCGTGTTTACTTGAAAAATGATTGATTAACAAATTTTGTTGGAAACTATATATTTTTAACATGTGAATATTATGTGATATATTAATCTCTTAATGCGTTTCATATTATGTGATAGATGTCTACCTCTAGAACAAGTCCCATTGACTCACCTAATAATAATGAAGAGTCAAATGTAAATTGGAATGATTCGTGGACTGATTCACAAGTTCCCGAAGAGGAACCGGAAGAAGAGTCGGAACCAGAAGAAGAATCGGAACTGGAAGAAGAATCGGAACCGGATGAAGAAATAGAACCGGTGGGGGAAATAATAAAATGGTTAAGTAAAAGAAAATCCTCAACCAACCGACCAAGGTTAATTATGGTCAATGGTGTTTCCGCCAAGGAAGCAAAATATTGGGAGGATTACCAATTCTCCGATGAATCGGATTCCGACGAGAATTTCGATGATGTTATAGAAATTACCCAAACTGAATTTAAAAAGGCAAAAGAAAATAATAAGGGAAAGGGCATAAAAATAGAGAAATCTAATTCCAACCCCGATGAACTTTATATGTATCGTCAACCCCCGAAGTCCTTAAGTTGTAACAATGACCCGGGAACCTCTAAACCACCAGGTTTTTCTAAACCAATGTGGATAACGACGGCTCGTATTAGGGGAACATCATATATCCCTAAAAACTTGGCAAAACGAACCAAAACCGAAGAAGAAGAAACAAGCGAGTCGGAATAAGATAGTTGTATTCGTGTGGTGTAATATATGTAATATAGTGTGCTTATGCTTTATGATATATGTAAAAATTGCTTGTATTAATAAGTATTTTTTTTTTTATGAATCTAACTCTTGTCTATTTTAGAGTATAAAAATACAAAATGGATAGACAACTCAATATTTTAAGAGACCTACCCGGAGACATGATTGATGAAATCTTGTCTAGAGTCGGTCAGAATTCTTCGGCACAACTATTTAAGGCGAGATCAGTTTGTAAGACATTCGAAGAACGTTCCAAGAATGCCTTGGTTTATAAAAGGCTTTCGTTCGAAAGATGGGGGATATCACATTGGGAAATCCATAAGTTACGATGTGTTTACTTTGACGCATATATTGCGGGGAACCCAAATGCTATTTTACGCAATGGGTTAAGAAATTATTTTGACTCAATATATCCGAATATTGGACTTCGTGATTTAGAAAAAGCGGCTAACATGCAACATAAAGAAGCATGTTATGCTTACGGATTAGTAATGTTCGCTTCTCACCAAAGTGAGAACAAGAACATCGGCCTACAACTATTAAACAAAACATTCTCACAAGTGACGGAGTCGGTAATTGGGGTAAGAAATGAGGTTTTTAGATTGTTACGGGACTGTTGGACATTACGTAACCCTCGTCCCTTTGACGACGTTACAACACGTTGTCTTATCAACGGCCATAACGGTTATGTTCCACAAGACCAAGGATGGGAAGTAGTCCTAGTAAAACCAGAATGCATGACTTGTTTCTGGACGTATGAATTACGTGTCTTTATTGCCTTTGCTGAACGACTTGTGTACTAGCTAGAATTATCTTCACAACTATCTTGTATCAAAGTTATTGTGTGCTATATTTCATGCTTTATGTAAAATAAGCGGTATTGTAAGTTTGTAAAATATTGTATTAAAGTTTGAACGCGAAATATTATTCTATTCAGTTTTTCATATAGAATTGTAGTAGTTGAATTGTATATTAGCTACTAAGTATGAACTTAACGGGTAGGTACTACCCGAATTTAAACTTATAAAACGCTAATATGAAGAAAAAGCTTTTATAAATGAGTTCATATTATGCTACGAAATACTATTAACTACTCTTAATATTCTGTATGATTAACTTGTTCCATTTGACTATTTTGAAGTAAATGGCACCGACTACTCGACACACCGTGAATATGAATGAAGAGGAATTCCGTACTTTTCTAGCTTCAAACATAGCCGCAGTATAAGCTGCGCGACATACCAACAATAACCTTGGATCTAGCAGTACAGGAAATCGTGTAGGATGCACCTACAAAGAATTCACTGCCTGCAAACCTTTGGAATTTGATGGAACCAAAGGACCGATCGGATTGAAACGGTGGACCGAGAAGGTCGAATCGGTGTTTGCCATAAGTAAGTGTACTGAAGAGGACAAAGTGAAGTACGCTACGCATACCTTCACAGGTTCTGCGTTAACATGGTGGAATACCTATCTAGAGCAAGTGGGACAAGACGATGCGTACGCACTACCGTGGTCAGAATTCAAGCACTTGATGAACGAGAAGTACCGTCCCAGAACCGAGGTCAATAAGCTCAAGACAGAACTTAGAGGGTTACGAACCCAAGGATTTGATATTACCACGTATGAAAGACGATTCACAGAATTGTGCCTATTGTGTCCGGGAGCGTTCGAAGATGAGGAAGAGAAGATCGACGCGTTTGTGAAAGGATTACCGGAAAGAATCCAAGAAGATATAAGTTCACACGAGCCCGCCTCCATACAACAGGCATGTAGAATGGCTCACAAACTAGTGAACCAGATTGAAGAAAGAATTAAAGAACAGACTGCTGAAGAGGCCAATGTGAAGCAAGTCAAAAGAAAGTGGGAGGAAAACGGTGATAAGAATCACCAATATAACAACAACAGCAATTACAACAATAATCGCAACAATTATCCCAACAATCGCAACATCAATCGCAACTACAACAAACGGCCCAACAACAACCACAACAACAACAACAGCAACTACAACAATCATCCCAACAACAATAATAACCGCAACAACAACAACAATCAGAAGCAGCTATGCCAAAGGTGTGAAAAGTATCACTCGGGGTTCTGCACCAAATTTTGCAATAAGTGTAAAAGAAATGGTCATAGCGCGGCGAAGTGTGAGGTCTACGGACCAGGGGTTAATAGAACGAAAGGAACAAATGGTGTCGGAACGAGTAATGGTGGAGTAAGTAGTGTCGGAGCAAGTTATGCCAATGTAGTTTGTTATAAATGTGGAAAACCGGGCCACATTATTAGAAATTGCCCGAACCAGGAGAACACGAATGGACAAGGCCGCGGAAGAGTTTTCAATATTAATGCGGCAGAGGCACAGGAAGACCCGGAGCTTGTTAAGGGTACGTTTCTTATTGACAATAAATCTGCTTACGTTTTATTTGATTCGGGTGCGGATAGAAGCTATATGAGTAGAGATTTTTGTGCTAAATTAAGTTGTTCATTGACGCCTTTGGATAGTAAATTTTTACTCGAATTAGCAAATGGTAAATTAATTTCAGCAGATAATATATGTCGGAATCGAGAAATTAAACTGGTTAGCGAAACATTTAAGATTGACTTGATACCAGTAGAGTTAGGGAGTTTTGATGTGATAATCGGTATGGACTGGTTGAAAGAAGTGAAAGCAGAGATCGTTTGTTACAAAAATGCAATTCGCATTATACGAGAAAAAGGAAAACCCTTAATGGTGTACGGAGAAAAGGGCAACACGAAGCTACATCTTATTAGTAATTTGAAGGCACAAAAACTAATAAGAAAAGGTTGCTATGCTGTTCTAGCACACGTCGAGAAAGTACAAATTGAAGAAAAGAGCATCAATGATGTTCCCGTCGCAAAAGAATTTCCCGATGTATTTCCGAAAGAATTACCGGGATTACCCCCACATCGATCCGTTGAATTTCAAATAGATCTTGTACCAGGAGATGCACCAATAGCTCGTGCTCCTTACAGACTCGCACCCAGCGAGATGAAAGAACTGCAAAGCCAATTACAAGAACTTTTAGAGCGTGGTTTCATTCGACCAAGCACATCACCGTGGGGAGCTCCTGTTTTGTTTGTCAAGAAGAAAGATGGTACATTCAGGTTGTGTATCGACTACCGAGAGTTGAACAAACTTACCATCAAGAACCGCTACCCACTACCGAGAATCGACGACTTATTTGATCAACTACAAGGCTCGTCTGTTTATTCAAAGATTGACTTACGTTCCGGGTATCATCAAATGCGGGTGAAAGAAGATGATATTCCAAAGACTGCTTTCAGAACACGTTACGGTCATTACGAGTTTATGGTCATGCCGTTTGGTTTAACTAATGCACCAGCTATGTTCATGGACCTTATGAACCGAGTGTGTGGACCATACCTTGACAAGTTTGTCATTGTCTTCATTGATGACATACTTATTTACTCAAAGAATGACCAAGAACACGGTGAACATTTGAGAAAGGTGTTAGAAGTATTGAGGAAGGAAGAATTGTACGCTAAGTTTTCAAAGTGTGCATTTTGGTTGGAAGAAGTTCAATTCCTCGGTCACATAGTGAACAAAGAAGGTATTAAGGTGGATCCGGCAAAGATAGAAACTGTTGAAAAGTGGGAAACCCCGAAAACTCCGAAACACATACGCCAGTTTTTAGGACTAGCTGGTTACTACAGAAGGTTCATCCAAGACTTTTCCAGAATAGCAAAACCCTTGACTGCATTAACGCATAAAGGGAAGAAATTTGAATGGAATGATGAACAAGAGAAAGCGTTTCAGTTATTGAAGAAAAAGCTAACTACGGCACCTATATTGTCATTGCCTGAAGGGAATGATGATTTTGTGATTTATTGTGACACATCAAAGCAAGGTCTCGGTTATGTATTAATGCAACGAACGAAGGTGATTGCTTATGCGTCTAGACAATTGAAGATTCACGAACAAAATTATACGACGCATGATTTGGAATTAGGCGCGGTTGTTTTTGCATTAAAGACTTGGAGGCACTAGTTATATGGGGTCAAAAGTATTATATATACCGACCAAAAAAGTCTTCAACACATATTTAATCAGAAACAACTGAATATGAGGCAGCGTAGGTGGATTGAATTATTGAATGATTACGACTTTGAGATTCGTTACCACCCGGGGAAGGCAAATGTGGTAGCCGATGCCTTGAGCGGGAAGGACAGAGAACCCATTCGAGTAAAATCTATGAATATAATGATTCATAATAACCTTACTACTCAAATAAAGGAGGCGCAACAAGGAGTTTTAAAAGAGGGAAATTTAAAGGATGAAATACCCAAAGGATCGGAGAAGCATCTTAATATTCGGGAAGACGGAACCCGGTATAGGGCTGAAAGGATTTGGGTACCAAAATTTGGAGATATGAGAGAAATGGTACTTAGAGAAGCTCATAAAACCAGATACTCAATACATCCTGGAACGGGGAAGATGTACAAGGATCTCAAGAAACATTTTTGGTGGCCGGGTATGAAAGCCGATGTTGCTAAATATGTAGGAGAATGTTTGACGTGTTCTAAGGTCAAAGCTGAGCATCAGAAACCATCAGGTCTACTTCAACAACCCGAAATCCCGGAATGGAAATGGGAAAACATTACCATGGATTTCATCACTAAATTGCCAAGGACTGCAAGTGGTTTTGATACTATTTGGGTAATAGTTGATCGTCTCACCAAATCAGCACACTTCCTGCCAATAAGAGAAGATGACAAGATGGAGAAGTTAGCACGACTGTATTTGAAGGAAGTCGTCTCCAGACATGGAATACCAATCTCTATTATCTCTGATAGGGATGGTAGATTTATTTCAAGATTCTGGCAGACATTACAGCAAGCATTAGGAACTCGTCTAGACATGAGTACTGCCTATCATTCACAAACTGATGGGCAGAGCGAAAGGACGATACAAACGCTTGAAGACATGCTACGAGCATGTGTTATTGATTTCGGAAATAGTTGGGATCGACATCTACCGTTAGCAGAATTTTCCTACAACAACAGCTACCATTCAAGCATTGAGATGGCGCCGTTTGAAGCACTTTATGGTAGAAAGTGCAGGTCTCCGATTTGTTGGAGTGAAGTGGGGGATAGACAGATTACGGGTCCGGAGATTATACAATAAACTACCGAGAAGATCATCCAAATTCAACAACGGTTGAAAACCGCCTAAAGTCGACAAAAGAGCTACGCTGACATTAAAAGAAAAGATATAGAATTTGAAATTGGAGAGATGGTCATGCTTAAAGTTGCACCTTGGAAAGGCGTTGTTCGATTTGGTAAATGAGGGAAATTAAATCCAAGGTATATTGGACCATTCAAGATTATTGATCGTGTTGGACCAGTAGCTTACCGACTTGAGTTACCTTAATAACTCGCGGCTGTACATAACAATTTCCACGTCTCGAATTTGAAGAAATGTTTTGCTAAAGAAGATCTCACTATTCCGTTAGATGAAATCCAAATCAACGAAAAACTTCAATTCATCGAAGAACCCGTCGAAATAATGGATCGTGAGGTTAAAAGACTTAAGCAAAACAAGATACCAATTGTTAAGGTTCGATGGAATGCTCGTAGAGGACCCGAGTTCACCTGGGAGCGTGAAGATCAGATGAAGAAGAAATACCCGCATCTATTTCTAGAAGATTCGTCAACACCTTCAACTGTTTAAAATTTCGGGACGAAATTTATTTAACGGGTAGGTACAGTAGTGACCCGAACTTTTCCATGTTTATATATATTAATTGAGATTGATATTTACATGATTAAATGTTTCCAACATGTTAAGCAATCAAACTTGTTAAGACTTGATTAATTGAAATATGTTTCATATAGACAATTGACCACCCAAGTTGACCGGTGATTCACGAACGTTAAAACTTGTAAAAACTATATGATGACATATATATGGATATATATATAGTTAATATGATACTATGATAAGTAAACATATCATTAAGTATATTAACAATGAACTACATATGTAAAAACAAGACTACTAACTTAATGATTTTTAAACGAGACATATATGTAACGATTATCGTTGTAAAGACATTTAATGTATATATATCATATTAAGAGATATTCATACATGATAATATCATGATAATATAATAATTTAAAATCTCATTTGATATTATAAACATTGGGTTAACAACATTTAACAAGATCGTTAACCTAAAGGTTTCAAAACAACACTTACATGTAACGACTAACGATGACTTAACGACTCAGTTAAAATGTATATACATGTAGTGTTTTAATATGTATTTATACACTTTTGAAAGACTTCAATACACTTATCAAAATACTTCTACTTAACAAAAATACTTACAATTACATCCTCGTTCAGTTTCATCAACAATTCTACTCGTATGCACCCGTATTCGTACTCGTACAATACACAGCTTTTAGATGTATGTACTATTGGTATATACACTCCAATGATCAGCTCTTAGCAGCCCATGTGAGTCACCTAACACATGTGGGAACCATCATTTGGCAACTAGCATGAAATATCTCATAACTTATTTACATGAAAACAAAATTACATATCCTTTATATCTAATCCATACACCAACGACCAAAAACACCTACAAACACTTTCATTCTTCAATTTTCTTCATCTAATTGATCTCTCTCAAGTTCTATCTTCAAGTTCTAAGTGTTCTTCATATATTCTACAAGTTCTAGTTACATAAAATCAAGAATACTTTCAAGTTTGCTAGCTCACTTCCAATCTTGTAAGGTGATCATCCAACCTCAAGAAATCTTTGTTTCTTACAGTAGGTTATCATTCTAATACAAGGTAATAATCATATTCAAACTTTGGTTCAATTTCTATAACTATAACAATCTTATTTCAAGTGATGATCTTACTTGAACTTGTTTTCGTGTCATGATTCTGCTTCAAGAACTTCGAGCCATCCAAGGATCCGTTGAAGCTAGATCCATTTTTCTCTTTTCCAGTAGGTTTATCCAAGGAACTTAAGGTAGTAATGATGTTCATAACATCATTCGATTCATACATATAAAGCTATCTTATTCGAAGGTTTAAACTTGTAATCACTAGAACATAGTTTAGTTAATTCTAAACTTGTTCGCAAACAAAAGATAATCCTTCTAACTTGACTTTTAAAATCAACTAAACACATGTTCTATATCTATATGATATGCTAACTTAATGATTTAAAACCTGGAGACACGAAAAATACCGTAAAACCGGATTTACGCCGTCGTAGTAACACCGCGGGCTGTTTTGGGTTAGTTAATTAAAAACTATGATAAACTTTGATTTAAAAGTTGTTATTCTGAGAAAATGATTTTTATTATGAACATGAAACTATATCCAAAAATTATGGTTAAACTCAAAGTGGAAGTATGTTTTCTAAAATGGTCATCTAGACGTCGTTCTTTCGACTGAAATGACTACCTTTACAAAAACGACTTGTAATTTATTTTTCCGACAATAAACCTATACTTTTTCTGTTTAGATTCATAAAATAGAGTTCAATATGAAACCATAGCAATTTGATTCACTCAAAACGGATTTAAAATGAAGAAGTTATGGGTAAAACAAGATTGGATAATTTTTCTCATTTTAGCTACGTGAAAATTTGTAACAAATCTATTCCAACCATAACTTAATCAACTTGTATTGTATATTATGTAATCTTAAGATACCATACACACGTATACAATGTTTCGACCTATCATGTCGGCACATCTATATATATTTTGGAACAACCATAGACACTCTATATGTGAATGTTGGAGTTAGCTATACAGGGTTGAGGTTGATTCCAAAATATATATAGTTTGAGTTGTGATCAATACTGAGATACGTATACACTGGGTCGTGGATTGATTCAAGATAATATTATCGATTTATTTCTGTACATCTAACTGTGGACAACTAGTTGTAGGTTACTAACGAGGACAGCTGACTTAATAAACTTAAAACATCAAAATATATTAAAAGTGTTGTAAATATATTTTGAACATACTTTGATATATATGTATATATTGTTATAGGTTCGTGAATCAACCAGTGGCCAAGTCTTACTTCCCGACGAAGTAAAAATCTGTGAAAGTGAGTTATAGTCCCACTTTTAAAATCTAATATTTTTGGGATGAGAATACATGCAGGTTTTATAAATTATTTACAAAATAGACACAAGTACGTGAAACTACATTCTATGGTTGAATTATCGAAATCGAATATGCCCCTTTTATTAAGTCTGGTAATCTAAGAATTAGGGAACAGACACCCTAATTGACGCAAATCCTAAAGATAGATCTATTGGGCCTAACAAACCTCATCTAAAGTACCGGATGCTTTAGTACTTCGAAATTTATATCATATCCGAAGGGTGTCCCAGAATGATGGGGATATTCTTATATATGCATCTTGTTAATGTCGGTTACCAGGTGTTCACCATATGAATGATTTTTATCTCTATGTTTGGGGTGTGTATTGAAATATGAAATCTTGTGGTCTATTATTATGATTTGATATATATAGGTTAAACCTATAACTCACCAACATTTTTGTTGACGTTTTAAGCATGTTTATTCTCAGGTGATTATTAAGAGCTTCCGCTGTCGCATACTTAAATAAGGACGAGATTTGGAGTCCATGCTTGTATGATATTGTGTAAAAACTGCATTCAAGAAACTTATTTTGTTGTAACATATTTGTATTGTAAACCATTAGGTAATGGTCGTGTGTAAACAGGATATTTTAGATTATCATTATTTGATAATCTACGTAAAGCTTTTTAAACCTTTATTGATGAAATAAAGGTTATGGTTTGTTTTAAAATGAATGCAGTCTTTGAAAAACGTCTCATATAGAGGTCAAAACCTCGCAACGAAATCAATTAATATGGAACGTTTTTAATCAATAAGAACGGGACATTTCACAAGCCCCATCCATTGTTACGGTTGCTTTAATACTTTGAAATTTATCATGTCCGAAGGATGTCCTGGAATGATGGAGATATTCTATATGCATCTTGTGAATGTCGATTACCAGGTGTTCAATACATATGAATGATTTTTTATCTCAATGTATGAGATGTATATTTATGAGAAATGGAAATGAAAATCTTGTGGTCTATTAAAATTATGGATATGATTGCTTACGATAAACTAATGAACTCACCAACCTTTTGGCTGACACTTGAAAGCATGTTTATTCTCAGGTATTAAAGAAATCTTTCGCTGTGCATTTGCTCACTTTAAAGATATTACTTGGAGTCATTCATGACATATTTCACTTTAAAGATATTAGGTCATTTAAAGTTTGGATATTATGAAATGGTATGCATGCCTGTCAACTTTCGATGAAATGAAAGTTTATCTTTTAAAAACGAATGCAATATTTGTAAAATGTATCATATAGAGGTCAAATACCTCACGATGTAATCATATGTTATTGTATTCGTCCTTATGGATTAGAACGGGTCGTCTCAACATGTTTTCGTTTTACTCTGCCGACACTCTTATTATTATTATATATATATTATATTATATTTAATTTATATAATTAGTTATATATTATATTATATTTACATGCATAGTTAAATTGTAATTTTAGTTTTGATAATTCGTACGTTGTATCGTACGCTTAGAAAACTGATACTTTATGTTTTGTGTAACGTACCTTTATATATAACAAGACTCAAATAAATGAAAAACTATCCCACTCAAAGTGTAAATTAATCATTAGAATGTTTTGGTCATTTGCTTCTATAAATTATCGTCTCGTTATATATATATATATATATATATATATATATATATATATATATATATATATATATATATATATATATATATATATATATATATATATATATATATATATATTTATATTGTAACGACCCTACTTTTTCTGTTATCTTTTACCGTTAATTATTTAACGACTGTTAACTGTTATTCGTGCCACGTCATTTCTATGACCTATATTATTATATATGTAATAATATATTAATTATTATGTGTTATATGAATATTTGTATTCATATCTTTAATTGTACGTTTCTACGTGTCGCGGATTTCTATCCGGCGAATCTTTTCGGTTTTCAAACCAACGGTCGAGCTTTTGGGATTTTTAAATCCTAATTATTTTAAATATGATATTTTAATGTCATATATTTATATATAGTGTTTATATATTTTATTCATCGCGTATTTGTTATCTCTCCGAATAATTAATCGCGTAATAGCGTTTTCGCGTTTCGGGCTTCGATCGGGCATTCGGGCCACAAGTAACTTCACATTACATCAAAATGGGCCATGAGGGCCCACCTTTGGGCAAGTTTCGGCCAAAATCCCCTAGTGGGAGGGGGTGAACTTGTTATTTTTCAAACCTAATTATCTTAAACCTAACTTCCACATTACTCTTTTCATTTTAAACCTAAAAAAACTTTCTCCTTCTTTTTCCTTCCTCCTTGGCCATCCCATACATCACAAACATCATCATTTTCTTCAACATTTTTGCTTTGAAGATTTGGGGTTTTCGTTGTTTCCGGATTCTACGCTTCGTTCTCTACGCGATTACATCTTTTGTCCTTCGATTTGGGTATACCTATGAACCCTAATTTTTCAATTATTATTCATTTCTACTGATTATTTTGGTATTTGATGTTATTATTATAGTATAGCACTTGTGTATTGTTGTATTGATGATTGTATGCGTAGAATTGCTCGATTATACATGTTTTCGGTTTGATTGAATTGGGAAAGCAGCATATTCGTTCATTTCTGTTTATGTAACAGTTATAAAAGTGAAAATAAAGTATCTAGATGAGTTCCTCTCATCAAGACATTAATTTTAGACTCCGGATTCATGTCGTTTCGATTCCCGGAGCCCTAAATATGATCAAAGTGGTATTTTGTTAAGATTGAAATGTGATTTTGGTATGAACCAGGTTTGGTCCGACTTTATGACCATATTTTATGACTTTAGGGTGTGTTAGTGTGTTAGTACTGATGGTGGGGCGAACTTTCATGTTCGGGTCATCTCAATCCGACCCACGAATCACCCGTTACGTCTAAAACACGTTTTTGATTGAATTGAAGTTCCAAGTAGTGTAATGGCTGTACATCACGACTTGTAGACTGTTCTTGGGGTGTTCTTGAGTTTATCAAAGTGTTGGGTGGTTTGCTTAGGCGGAGATATATGTAAGGCTCGCCGAAAACCGACACCTAGGGCTCAGGATACAACCCGATGAACTTTTGATTTAAAACTTATGACTAATTATTAAACTTATGATATAAATAATGGATTTCATTATCATTTAATTACTTATGATAAAAAAATAATTATTATTATTTACAACTTATGATATATATTTATTATATCATTTAATTAATACTTATGATTTAATTAACATTTTAATTAAACATATGATTAATAATACTTCATTATTAATGGAAAATACTTATGATAAGTATTAAACTTATATTATGAGATTATTATAATAAGACTTATAATAAGGATTAATTAATTATTTAATTATTGTAAGGCTTAGTTATTATTTAATTATAATTTAATTATTTAATACTTATGATTTAATAATTATAATTAGAAACTTATGATATGATTAATAATTCATTATTAATTAATAATACTTATGATATGATTTAAAATTTATTATTAATTAATAATACTTATATTATGACTAATATTTAATTAATTAATTAAATACTTATGTTATATTAATTATATCATTTAAACTTATATTAACTTTAATAAATCATTTTAATTTAATTAAACTTATGTTATGACATAATTAGACATATTTAACTTTAATAAACGTTATAACTTATATTATTTTTATAACTTACACTTTTAAAATTAATGTTGACTATGTTTGACCAAGGTTGACTTTTGAGTTGACTTTCGGTTGACTTTGACTTTTAGTTGACTTTTGTTGACTTTCTAATTAAGGAAATTTTCCTAACTTATAAACTTTCCTAAAATAGCAACTTTCTAAATTTAGAAACTTTTCAAAAATAGAAACTTTCTAAAAATAGAAACTTTCCAAAAATAGAAACTTTCCAAAAATGGAAACCTACTAAAAATAGAAACTTTCTAAAAATAGAAAGTGTGTGTCCGTAAGCTGTTCCGATCAAACTGATGCATGTTGAGTGTTGTTCTATGTCTACTTACAACATGTACAATAGCTATTATACTAAGACTTGACCTAAGTTAGCTATTTATATCGACCTGCTTTATTTATAGGTCAGCGTTGTGATCATTCCTGATCACTTTACTTCATTTGCTGTTCGCATATTTGTGTGGTTACTTCGTTGCTATTAAGGTGAGTTATAGTCCCATTTTTCTATTTTAAATCTTTTGGGATGAGAATACATGCATTTTATTTTTACGTATTGGACACAAGTGAAAGTTGGTTTAAATTATTCATTGTGAGTCGAACAAAAATATTCCCTAATCTGGTAATTGTAATCACTGGTTTCTACCGATGAACGCGAATCCTATGGATAGATCTATCGGGTTTGATAACCCCATTTCGAGCTAGTCGCGCTAGCAATTTATAATCGGAATGTTTAGTACTTCGTATTTTGTTGTAGATACACTTGTTAGGTGTATATTATTTTATTATGTTTGGAAAGGGTAAATAAATGGTTAAGTAGTTACCAGGTGGCTCACGGAAAATGGAATAATGTTTTTATATGTTTTCTAGCATATAATTTTGTCGTCCAAAAAGGAGTTTTTATGTTTTCAAACATAAATTTTTATGGTTTAAATTAGATATTGTTTACAATATTAAAGCTATAATTCATTCAACATTTTTGTTGACAGTTACTCGCATGTTTTATTCTCAGGTTCATGATTGATTGCTTCCGCTGTGCTTAGAGAGTCTGCATATTTATGATGGCAGCTTTTGTTAAACAATAACTTGCATTCTATTTTGATACATTTAATAGTGGATGTTGTTGACTTTATTTTGGTCAACTTTTGGTTAAGTAATAATGTAAGGTTTTTCTAAACTTACATATTTTGGTAGATTTCCTTTATAGGAAATCATTTTAAAACAAAGAATGCAAGGTTATTTATTAAATTCATATAGAGTTATGATCAAGCTGTGGGACCAAGATAATGATGGTCGTCAAGTGTACTTTGACGGGTCGTTAAAGTTGGTATCAGAGCATTGGTTGTAGGGAATTAGGCTGCATTAATGTCGTTACCCGAGTCAATAGGGTGCATTAGTGAGTCTAGTCTACAGCCCGGCCTATAATATATTATTATATGTGATTACTTGTATCGTATTGGTATGTATATTGTTATCATATATACATCTCTATTACATTTTAAATCCGGGAGGAACTCCCATTCCGATTTAAACTTATTCTTCGACTCTTGTGAACTGATCCTTATATGAACACCTCGGGTAGTGAAACCGAGGGATGTCATTCTGGACTTCTGAAATTTCCGACATTTCTATGTCATCTATTATGGTTATGTATATGACGTTTGAGTTATATTACGTGAGATGTCATTCTTGAGTTCTAAAGGCTCGACATTTCAATGTCAGCTATTATGTTTAGGTATATAACATTCTTGTTATATTACATGCCTTTGTGCCGTTGTGCCTATGTGCTTTGGTTTTTGAACCGGAAAACGTCATTCTTGACTTTTAGAGATTCTTGGTACTTCGAAGACATTTCTATGTCATCGTTACTGCTATTCATTACCTTGGATGTTTCGCCTCTTGTGATATCCTTAGCACATTGTTTAAGAAATCGTTTTAGAAAAATTGTGTGGAAATTCGAGGTTGATCGCGTGTCCTGACCTCATGTAGTGCTATTGGAATGGAACTATGAATTAGTGAAATATAATGGCGTCAGGCCAGCGTGATTATATTACGTTAATTCATAAAGAAGTCCCAATATTGTGACATGAGGAATAGAAAGCGAGTCAAAGAAAATTTTTACACTACTCGTTCAGAAGTTCCGATGTATTACATGGATAGGAAAAATATTCATTATCTTATTTATTGATATACGAGAAGTTCGTTTTAACTAGATTGTCTATCTCATGCTCTATCCTTCATAACTCGCTTGTTAGCAACATCTTCGCTCGGGAACAGGTTTGGCCTAAGGACTTATGTCCTGATAATAGTCAAAACAACATTTAACTCATTGGTTTTCATGACCTCGTAACATTTGTTGGTCAAATGTCGAATGACGATTCAAGTCCTTTACTCGATCTTCCATGATCTTACTTCAACTTGTAACCTCTGAAATACAGATACTCTGTTATCATCGGGAGTTTTACACATTTGTTTAATTGGGCGGTCCTCACGGGATTATGGGCGAATAGAAGTAATAAAATATTTTGTCATGTATAAAACTTATAAAATCATATATGTACGTATGGATTCAAATGAATAAATTTACCCTTACCTATTTTGGCTAGTATATACTAAATCATACCTTCAAAATTATTTTAAAACCACTCATTTATTGAGCTATTTGATTAAATCAATTTGTTTTATAAAAAAATGGTACACGTTGTACATACTTCTAAATTTATTAAGAACTTCGTTCCGTTTATGTTGTCACATCAAACGTTTAAAGCTTTTTCAAAACTCCTTTGATTAATTTTATCAAATTTTCGCATTACTCTACAGAGTGTTTGGATCACAGTTCTTCTCATCCTCGGTTTAAGGATGAAACTTACCATTAAGTTCATTGATAGAAACTCTTACGCCACTTTGGATGCCGGTTTTATAAAATTTGTTGGAAAGTCTTTGCGCTCATAAAATTTTCCCCTCTTATGGTTGGACATGGCCGAACCGATAAATTAATTTTCTGGGGTACACTCGATGGTCACCCTATTGTAGAAAAGGCGCTAGATGGGTTTCTACCCCAACTGTTGGTATAGTGGGTATCATGGATATATATTACACTAGACCATTTGAGGAGTTTCTACTCCCAATATTCGCTGTCAACCGCAACACCCTCGTAAACATTAATCCTATGATTCAATACTTTGAGGTGCACGGAATTATTTTTGGAGATTCATCCCACCTGGAGTCGGTCATTCTTTATAACCCATGATTCGCGTTCTTTTCATCTGCACAGAAATTTAAGAATATGGATGAATCCTAG
Organism: Rutidosis leptorrhynchoides; assembly: GCF_046630445.1. Taxonomy (NCBI): domain Eukaryota; kingdom Viridiplantae; phylum Streptophyta; class Magnoliopsida; order Asterales; family Asteraceae; genus Rutidosis; species Rutidosis leptorrhynchoides. Next base: position 266,745,716 of record NC_092337.1, on the reverse strand, counting down.
ATTGACTCGCTCATTGTGCGAGGAAGTTCACTCTTGTTGAAATATCACACCTTTCGTACGTCTTCCTTTCGAAAATGTAATGAAAATTTACTTTGAAGTCCATGATCCTCTTTATCTCCTTTGAGAGAATTGCCCTAAATATCTATGCCACTGATGTGACTACTCCATATATTTCTTCCTTCATTGTTGCAACTATATTTCATTCGTACCAGTTCGTCCCCTTGGGGAGCTCCTGTCCTGTTTGTTAAGAAGAAAGATGGTTCGTTTCGTTCGTGTATGGATTATCGTGAATTAAGCAAGCTCACTGTTAAAAACTGTTACCCTCTTCCTAGAATCGATGATCTGTTCGATCAGCTTCAAGGTTCATCTGTTTATTCTAAGATCGATCTTCGTTCCAGTTATCACCAACTACGGGCTAATGAAACTGATATTCCAAAAACCGCTTTCCGTACCCGTTATGGTCACTACGAATTCCTTGTTATGCCGTTCAGATTGACAAACGCACCTGTTGTGTTCATGGACCTCATGAACCATGTGTGTAGACCCTATTTGGACAAGTTTGTTATTGTTTTCATCGACGACATCCTTATTTATTCCAAGAGTGATGAAGAGAACGAAGAACATTTAAAGTTAGTGCTTGATCTGTTGAGGAAAGAAGAGTTGTACGCTAAGTTCTCTAAGTATGCTTTCTGGTTAAGAGAAGTTCAATTCCTTGGACATGTTGTTAGTAAACAGGGATTACAGGTTGATCCTGCTAAGATTGAGGCAATTGAGAAGTGGGAAATTCCGAAGACTCCTACTCAGATTCGTCAGTTTCTAGGTTTGGCAGACTATTATAGAAGGTTCATTCAAGATTTTCCACGAGTAGCGAAACCTCTGACTGCTTTAACGCACAAGGGGAAGAAGTATGAGTGGAAGGATGAACAAGAGACTGCTTTTCAAACTCTGAAGAAGAAGTTGACTACCGCTCCGATATTATCACTACCTGAGGGTAATGACAATTTTGTTGTTTATTGTGATGCTTCGCGTCAGGGCTTTGGCTGCATCTGGATGCAGCGAAAGAAAGTTATTGCGTACGCGTCACGTCAGTTGAAGATCCACGAGCAGAATTATACAACCTAAGATTTAGAATTGGGAGTTGCTGTTGTGTTCGCACTCAAGATTTGAGACATTACATATATAGGGTCAAATGTACTGTGTACACTAATCACAAAAGTCTTCAACATATCCTTGATCAGAAACAGTGGAATATGAGGCAACGAAGATGGATTGAGACGTTGAACGATTATGATTTTGAACTTTTATATCATCCGGGTAAGGCTAATGTTGTGGTCGATACATTAAGTCGTAAAGAGAGGACTGAACCTCATAGGTTTAGGGCCTTAAATATGACCATTCAAACAAACCTCGCAAGGCAGATTCTTGCAGCTCAACAAGAAGCCTTGAAGGAGGAGAATTTTGTAACGGGAAGGTTCGAGGCTTGAGTAAATAGTTAGATGTACGAACCGATGGTACTCGGTATTTTGCGGGACTTCTTTGGGTTCCAGAGTTTGGTGATCTGCGACAACTTGTTTTAGATAAGGCTCATAAGTCTAGGTACTCTATTCATCCTGGTTCAGGAAAGATGTATCATTATCTTAAGGAGCTGTATTGGTGGCCTAATTTGAAAGCTGAGGTGGCTACGTATGTGGCTAAGTGTTTGACCTGCGCTAAGGTTAAAGCTGAACATCAGAACCGTCAGGACTTTTGGTGCAACCTGAAATTCCCGAGTGGAAGTGGGAAGGTATTACGATGGACTTTATTACGAAGTTACCGAGAGTTGTGGGTGGTTATGATACCATTTGGGTGATTGTTGACCGACTCACTAAGTCAACTCATATCTTGCCAATTAAGGAAACAGATGCAATGAAGAAGCTTACTCGTTTGTATTTGAAGGAGATTGTTTCGAGACATGGTGTTCCCGTATCGATTATTTCGGACCGAGACAGTTGATTTACATCGAGGTTTTGGCAGTCCTTACAAGGTGCTTTGGGAACTAAATTGGATATGAACACTTCTTATCATCCACAGTCAGATGGTCAGAGTGAAAGGACCATTCAAACGTCGAAAGACATGTTACGAGCATGCATCATTGATTTTGGTAATGTTTGGAATAAGTACTTGCCACTGGCTGAATTTTCTTATAATAACAGCTATCATGCAAGTATTAAGCCGCACCGTTTGAAGTTCTGTATGGTAGAAAGTGTAGGTCTCCTATCTGTTGGAATGAGGTTGGGGATGCTCAACTCACAGGTCCAGAAATTATTCATGAGACTACCGAGAAGATCGTATAGATCAAAGGAAGGTTAAGAATCGCCAGGAGTTGGCAAAAGAGTTATGCCGAGGTTAGAAGAAAAGATTTAGAATTTCAAGTTGGTGATCTTGTCATGTTAAAGGTATCACTCTGGAAGGGTGTGGTACAATTTGGTAAGAGAGGAAAGTTGAATCCTCGTTTTATTGGACCGTTTGAGATTATTGAGAGAGTTGGACCCGTGGCTTATCGTTTGAAATTGCCACAAGAACTTAGTGCTGTTCATGACGTTTTTCATGTATCGAATTTAAAGAAGTGTTTGGCCGAGGCCGATAAGACTATTCCTCTGGATGAACTTCATGTTGATAAACAACTCCAATTTATTGAGGAACCTATTGAAATTATGGATCGAGAGGTTAAGACTCTCAAGCAAAGTAGAATTCCTATCGTCCGAGTGAGATGGAAAACCAGACACGGACCCGAGTTCATTGGGAACGTGAAGATCAGATGAAGCAGAAGTACCCACATTTTTTCTTAGATGCCGAGACAACCCCTGCACCTGCTTAAATTTCGGGACGAAATTTCCGTAACGGGAAGGTACTGTAACGACCCTACTTTTTCCGTTATCTTTTACTGTTAATTATTTAACGACCGTTAACTGTTATTTGTGCCACATCATTTCTATGACCTATATTATTATATATATAATAATATATTAATTATTATGTGTTATATGAATATTTGTATTCATATCTTTAATTGTACGTTTCTACGTGTCGCGGATTTCTATCCGGCGAATCTTTTCGGTTTTCAAACCAACGGTCGAGCTTTTGGGATTTTTAAATCCTAATTATTTTGAATATGATATTTTAATGTCATATATTTATATATAGTGTTTATATATTTTATTCATCGCATATTTATTATCTCTCCGAATAATTAATCGCGTAATAGGGTTTTCGCGTTTCGGGCTTCGATCGGGCGTTCGGGCCACAAGTAACGTCACATTACATCAAAATGGGCCATGAGGGCCCACCTTTGGGCAAGTTTCGGCCGAAATCCCCTAGTGGGAGGGGTGAACTTGTTATTTTGCAAACCTAATTATCTTAAACCTAACTTCCACATTACTCTTTTCATTTTAAACCTAAAAACACTTTCTCCTTCTTTTTCCTTCCTCCTTGGCCGTCCCATACATCACAAACATCATCATTTTCTTCAACATTTTTTCTTTGAAGATTTGGGGCTTTCGTTGTTTCCGGATTCTACGTTTCGTTCTCTACGCGATTACATCTTTTGTCCTTCGATTTGGGTATACCTATGAACCCTAATTTTTCAATTATTATTCATTTCTACTGATTATGTTGGTATTTGATGTTATTATGATAGTATAGCACTTGTGTATTGTTGTATTGATGATTGTATGCGTAGAATTGCTCGATTATACATGTTTTCGATTTGATTGAATTGGGACAGCAGCATATTCGTTCATTTATGGTTATGTAACAGTTATAAAAGTGAAAATAAAGTATCTAGATGAGTTCCTCTCATCAAGACATTAATTTTAGACTCCGAATTCATGTCGTTTCGATTCCCGGAGCCCTAAATATGATCAAAGTGGTATTTTGTTAAGATTGAAATGTGATTTTGGTATGAACCAGGTTTGGTCAGACTTTATGACCATATTTGGTGACTTTAGGGTGTGTTAGTGTGTTAGGACTGATGGTGGGGTGAACTTTCATGTTCGGGTCATCTCAATCCGAGCCACGAATCACCCGTTACGTCTAAAACACGTTTTTGATTGAATTGAAGTTCCAAGTAGTGTAATGGCTGTACATCACGACTTATGGACTGTTCTTGGGGTGTTCTTGAGTGTATCAAAGTGTCGGGTGGTTTTCTTAGGCGGAGATATATGTAAGGCTCGCCGAAAACCGACACCCGGGGCTCAGGATACGACCCGATGAACTTTTGATTTAAAACTTATGACTAATTATTAAACATATGATATAAATAATGGATTTCATTATCATTTAATTACTTATGATAAAAAAAATTATTATTATTATTTACAACTTATGATATACTTATGATATACTTATGATAAGTATTAAACTTATATTATGAGATTATTATAATAAGACTTATAATAAGGATTAATTAATTATTTAATTATTATAAGGCTTAGTTATTATTTAATTATAATTTAATTATTAAATACTTATGATTTAATAATTATAATTAGAAACTTATGATATGATTAATAATTCATTATTAATTAATAATACTTATGATATGATTTAAAATTTATTATTAATTAATAATACTTATATTATGACTAATATTTAATTAATTAATTAAATACTTATGTTATATTAATTATATCATTTAAATTTATATTAACTTTAATAAATCATTTTAATTTAATTAAACTTATGTTATGACATAATTAGACATATTTAACTTTAATAAACGTTATAACTTATATTATTTTTATAACTTACACTTTTAAAATTAACGTTGACTATGTTTGAGCAAGGTTGACTTTTGAGTTGACTTTCGGTTGACTTTGACTTTCAGTTGACTTTTGTTGACTTTCTAATTAAGGAAATTTTCCTAACTTATAAACTTTCCTAAAATAGCAACTTTTTAAATTTGGAAACTTTCCAAAAATAGAAACTTTCTAAAAAAGAGAGTCTGCATATTTATGATGGCAGCTTTTGTTAAACAATAACTTGCATTCTATTTTGATACATTTAATAGTGGATGTTGTTGACTTTGTTTTGGTCAACTTTTGGTTAAGTAATAATGTATGGTTTTTCTAAACTTACATATTTTGGTAGATTTCCTTTATAGGAAATCATTTTTAAACAAAGAATGCAAGGTTATTTATTAAATTCATATAGAGTTATGATCAAGCTGTGGGACCAAGATAACGATGGTCGTCAAGTGTACTTTGACGGGTCGTTAAATATATATATAATAGTATCTTTTTAACTTAAAATGTTTTATATTAAATTTATTACATTGTAAAATTTGTATATATATTCATTTCGAAATATATATTTGAAATATTCATTTAACAATATAAAGTTTTTCAAAACTAATTATATTTTAAAGTTTATTTTAAAATCGTTTAGAAAAATATTATAACACGTAACATTTATACTTTAAAACTTAATCTGATATTATTCATTTATGTGTTAGTATTTATTTAAAAACATATCTAAATATCAATTGAATCAAATAAACAGTTTTACTATCGTTTACTTAACTAATTTGAAATGATATATATTTTCAATAATCATAAACACGTTTTAAATATACGTTGAGAGTTATATATATATATATATATATATATATATATATATATATATATATATATATATATATATATATATATATATATTGTGATGACCCGGGAATTTCCGACTAAATTAAAACTTAATCTTTACATGATCTCGATACGATAAGCAAAATCTGTCAAACTGAATCTCAAAAACTTTGAACTGTGTTCATGTATACACTTGACCTTTGACTAATCCTGACGATTCACGAACATTCACTTGTAAATATATATATATATATATATATATATATATATATATATATATATATATATATATATATATATATATATATATATATATATATATATATATATATATATATATATATATATATATATATATATATATATAATTTATTAATATTCAATATTCAATATATAATAATATATATGATTAGTATATAGGGTATAACTAATGAATTGTAGTATTAATATATTAAAATATAATTTAAAATATGATTATGATATTATTATTAATACTTCCATAAACATAAATATTAAGATTGATATTGATATCAGAAATTGTAATATTATTACTACTATTAATGTTATAATAATTAAAAGATTATGATCATAAAAATAAAGATGTTAACTACAAATATTATTATAAGAATCATTAAAACTAAAATGTTATTTATTATTATTAGTATCACCAAGTATTAACATTAACATTTAGTATTATTTCAATGTCATTACTATTAACCCTATTATTGTTATTAATAATATTAATATATTTTTTTATTACCGATAGTATTATTATTTTTAACGTCACTATGAATAATAATATTAATAATTATTAATATTATTATTATTATTATTTAATTGTTATTATTATTATTATCAATTATTATAAACATTATTAAAAGTATTATTATTAATGTATTTAATATTAAAGGATATAACAGCGTTTATATAACTGGATCCATTTTTGAGTTTTAATCAACTGTAGTAGATTGATAATTTGTCTCTAATATTATAAAACATCCAAAACAATCGGTACATTTTTTCTTCATAATCTGTTTCAGGTCTTTTTCTTCTTTATTTTTGTTTTGTTTGTATTCTCCTGCCCAATCAATCTGTCGACTCTCAAACTAAGGTATAATAAATCAATTAACTTGTAAGTAATACATTCAACATCTATATCTTCTTCTCTCTACTATCAAATGAACCATCACCACTACTCACTTTCGGATTCTAATATAGACGAGTATCATCATCAAACCACCATTTAATCATCTTGCATTCCTAAAGCTCGTCTTGCTTTCTTGTTCGATCATACAACCATCGTCACCTTGTCTTTCTTCTTCACCATCGAGCCACCATGTGAACCGCCCAAGAACTCACCAAATTTCACCACCTATCAACCCACCTATCTAACTATGTTTCTGTTTTGTTCGCTGTCAAACTAAAAAGAAGCTAAAGCATCCGTGTACTACCAAACCCAATCCACTGTAACTGTTACAATCAACCACAACCATTATCTTTTGATGTTTCTTGTTCGAAAAAAAAAATACCCTTAAGCAATCCAACAAAAACGGCTGCCATATTACTATTGTTGCTGCAACGCTTATTGATTTTCTATTTACGGGAACCATCACCCAAAACCACTACCATCGAATCACCATTATCATTATTCTCTTCCTTTTGCTGCTCATTTATGCACTGGTTCACGAAAGAGATACATACTTAATTATTTAATCATTCATGCAAAGTCTTATTTGCTAGATGGCTGGCAAACTCTCTTTTATGATTGATAATGCTTCATGATGAGCTGTAAATAAATCCCTTTTAGTATCATTGTGGTCGACATACAATCAACCCCACCTCTCTTGCTTTTTCTTTTTATGAGTGGACACATAATGATGCAGATAATGATCGATGTTATTGATTCAACCGAATCCCACTTGATATAAAAAAAAGCCGTAATATGATGATAAGGACGAGTGGATAATCATGTTTATAATTCTCTGTTACTTTTTCTAAACATCAAGCCACACCTTTCTGTTTTTATATTCGGACTAGTAACAATTTTAGCTGATTGGGCTTAGCTTGGGCCAGTTCCTGTTCCGTTTGTGAGCCCAACCGGAACACAAACACCATACTAAAACAACTTCAATTCTATCGGGAATTTTCTGTTTGTAAACATCGAAAGTTATATATATTTTTTTATATATAATGAAGGAAGTACATGGAAAAGACGATGATATGTTTATAACGATTAGACGATGATGATAATCATGATACATTGAAGTATAGATGACGATGCTGTATGTATGATTATGTTGATGATGATGCGAGTGTAGTGATGATTATGTACATAAAATCATAACGATGATGATGGTGATGTACAGGGGCGATGAGATGATTGAGTGATATGATGATGTTATGATACAGCGAGTATGGTAATAAGGATGATGTTATACGATGTATGGTGATGATGGTGAATGATGATGTAAATAATCGAGATGATAAGGATCGTGTGATGATGATGTAATGATGAAGAAACCGAAACCCTTTTTAATTCTTGTTTACTTCCAGCAATTTCGTAAAAATAACTGGATCATAACCTATTACTGAATTGGGCCGAGACAATTTATTCTATTAGGCTGAAATAAGTTTGGGCCGTGACCCAACTAATGTTGTTCTTTGGACTGCTATGGTGATAGGTTATATCAATAACGATGAGTTAAGTAAAAATTTATTCAAGAGATAAACATATAAGAAGGGAATAGAGGGGTGGTGTTAAGTGTTGGTGTTATTGGAGTGGTCACGGGTTCGAACCCGGTTCATGCCATTTTCTTTTTAAAACAAGATTTTGAGGTAGTTATTATACTTTTAATTATTATTACTTCCTTATTTTCATTTTCATTATTATTATTATTATTATTATTATTATTATTATTATTATTATTATTATTATTATTATTATTATTATTATTATTATTATTATTATTATTATTATTATTATTATTGTTATTGTTATTGTTATTATTATTAGTATTAAGTGTTATTATGAATATTATCATTATTAGTATTAACATGATTATCATATTTATCATTACAAATATTAATCGAGAATTACTATAATAATTATCTTAATACACAAATGATATACATATATAAAGATATATTTAATACTTATAACATAACAAAATTAATATTTTTATATACAAAATGAGTATATGAGACGTATATATATTATTAATATAAAAATGATATAATTAGTAAATTTTATATATATACAAACTTATTCGATTACGATATGAATATTAATAAATATACAAATGATATAGGATCGTGAATCCGAGGCCAACCCTACATTTGTTCAATGTCGTCGTATGTATTTTTACTACAAAATACAATTGGTGAGTTTCATTTGATTCCCTTTTTACTCATTACATTTTTGAGCTGAGAATACATGCAAATACTTTATTAACTGTTTTACAATATTTATATGCGTGAGTTTCATTAATCCCTTTTTAAATGCTTTTGCAATATATATTTTTGGGACTGAGAATACATGCGCTGTTTTTATAACTGTTTTACGAAATAGACACAAGTAATTAAAACTACATTATATGGTTGAATAATTGAAATCGAATATTCCCCTTTTTATTAAGTCTGGTAATCTAAGAATTAGGGAACAGACACCCTAATTGACGCGAACTCTAAAGATAGATCTATCGGGCCCAACAAGCCCCATCCAAAGTACCGGATGCTTTAGTACTTCGAAATTTATATCATGTCCGATGGAGGATCCCGGAATGATGGGGATATTTTTATATGCATCTTGTGAATGTCGGTTACCAGGTGTTCAATCCATATGAATGATATTTTTGTCTCTATGCATGGGACGTATGTTTATGAGAATTGGAAATATGAAATCTTGTGGTCTATTAAAATGATAGAAATGATATTTATGTTAAACTAATGAACTCACCAACCTTTTGGTTGACTCTTGAAAGCATGTTTATTCTCAGGTATGAAAGAAACATTTCCGCTGTGCATTTGCTCATTTTAAAGACAGTATTTGGAGTCGATCATCGCAATGGAACCAGTTGTTGGTGACTTTGTCCAGATGGATTAGGACGGGTCACTACAGGTGGTATCAGAGCGATGGTCTTAGCGAACCAGGTTTCACATTAGTGTGTCTAACTAGTAGTCGTTAGGATGCATTAGTGAGTCTGGACTTCGACCGTGTCTGCATGTCAAAAGTCTTGCTTATCATTTAGTGTCGAAAATTATTTGCTTATCATCCTTAAAGTCTAGACACGTCTTACTGCCTCTATTGCATAGACAGTGTCTAGATAAATTCATATCTTAGCGTATCTGTTATTGTTACCTTTGCCTGACACTTCCGTAGATTTCTCCGTAACTTATGGGATTTTAGTATTATATATGCATATGTAAATAATGTATTGCAGGGTACTAATCTACATCCTATAATCTATTTCTTATGAAAAAAAAATCCTTCATTTGATCGTACGAGATGAATCCCTCAACCAGTTCGAGTCCTCAGATTCCGATAGCTATTCCGATAGTTATTCCGACAGCTATTCCGATATGGAGTTTCACTCGAGCTCCGAAAGCAGCGTCACCAGAATGAATCAACCAAATCAGCCATCCCTAATTCATCTAATGGGTTCGTAGTCGACTTAATCAATGGAGACGCGAAGAAGGCGATCCCTTTCACCAACCGAATTCACCTCTTGACAATGAACTTGAAGCGTTTTACCGGCGAACCTGTTCAAGACACCATTTTCTCTTTCATTTCCAGAGTATCGCATCACGATCATATACTATCTCAGATTCTAAACATCATTCATCCGCTCGTCCGAACCGACAATCAACCCGGAATAATGGAAGAAGTCAATGAGATTCGCGCTCGAGTAATAAATTTAGAGAATATGGTGCAAAACTTACCAGCTTCAACAACAACATTGACACCAACAGTACCACCAACATCAATACCAGTATCACCAACAACCCAAGTTTCAACATCACACGCCTCAACATCTCATTATGTACCTCGAGTATAATCAACGTTCTACATATCGTTCTACATCATTTATCTTCGTTCGACATGGCGATTATGTAATCTATAATATTTTAGAGATTATATATTCTTGTTCTAATGGTAAATCAAATGAGTTTAATATCATATTAACTCATTAATCCACGATTACATCTGAAGAAAATATATATGTAAGTATATTTTCATAAAGATTGTAATTAAAAATTCGTTTGTACAAAACTGTTAATGGTGAAAATATTTTAACGGGTAGGTAATACCCGAGGAATATTTAGATTTCATATTAATGTGTTACACTGTACATTCTTCAAATCCGACTCAACAGTCATCTACTATCTTACTTACAACCACCGATATACGTATCCTTTCACCGCAGAATAATCATTTTTCATTCAATTTCATATTTAGATTTTGACCTATCAAAATCCAACAAGTGGTATAATGAAGAAAACATTTGACAAAATAAAATTTGTTAGAAACAAACAAATTAACTATGAGAAATTTTGTTAAGAATCCACGCTAACTGTTCCTAGCTAATTGTTCCTAGCTAACTGATTACATTTTATTTATCGCAATTTAATTATCGCAATTTACATTCTCGCAATTTTATTTATCGTCATTTAATTTCTGTAATTATTTTACGCACATTAAATAATCGCGACACGTATACAAGGTTTTGACATATCATATCGACAAATTTATATATATTATTTGGAATAACCATAGACACTCTATATGCAGTAATGATCGAGTTCTCTATACAGGGTTGAGGTTGATTCTACAATAATATATATAATTTGAGTTGTGATCAAGTCTGAGAAATGTACACGGGTCACGATGTGTATTAATTAATTTGAATATTATAAATTAAACTGTATATGAATTATTGGACTATTAACTGTGAACTATCGACTGTGGATGAATAATATTGGACAATTAAAATGAATTAAAATACTGATTATAACATATGAAACTAAATAATTCTTCAAGTTTGCCACTTAATTTCATCCTAAATTTCATTTGTATCTTGACGATTACGATCTGCGTTCAAACCTTTCATGATTCTGGAAAACACCTTAAACTAAAGGATGAACCAACCGCACTTCATTTGCGGAAGAAAAGATTGATGCATATAGTTATGCATCAGAAAAACTCTCGGAAACTGAATAAACGTTTAACACCTAGTTGTGTTAATTCCTTAGTGTTATTATTACCTAAAATAACTTAATAATCTCTTTTCAAAGTAGCGAATTTTGTCACAGCTCCAGCAAGATAACTTCGAATTTTCGTTCGAAACAACCTTATTATAACCTTGATATATAAGTTTGCCTTTCGTCATCGTTACCGGAGAACTGTTTATATTCCACCACATTAGCAGTAAACTTACCATCAACCTCATTGCTCTTTGATTTAAATCTCTTCGAAAAACCATTATAATTGTTTATTAAAACCCTAACATATACTCATCCGTATCTTGTAACGAGAACTGACATACCAATTACCGGGAATCAGCAATCAGTACTTTGAAAATGCACAGAATATCTACATCAACAGATATATGTATAACATTTATCTTTTAGAATTATGGTCTTTCATTCTGAAATTCGGAACATCACTCAGTCTACAAACCAATACTCTGAATGTTGAAAAAGCTGAATGAAGCAGCAGAAACCGTAGACAACCGTAAACGACCTTAACCATCAGAAGTTTGATGATAAAGAATAGTATGTTGGAAACGCTCAGAAAAGTTGGAACTGGAAAATGGATTGAGCTAACCACGAAGGAGACCAAGGAAAAATACAAGGAACATACCATATATTCAAAGAATCCAGATAATTCTAGATCTGATAAAACCTTCAACAAATATTTTGCTCCGTACTTATGTTAAAATCTTGCGAAAAATCTTTCTTTATCAACTATCGAACTTAGAAATTCCAAAATATCATCATAAATATCTTCGATATTTCTGAAGATATTTTCATAAATATTCTTGTTCGAAATTATTTATCTCTTCTTGCTATCCATATTACATCATAAGGGAAACTACTTCAGTTTCTAAATTTCTTTAAAATTCGAATTTAAATTCTGAATGTTTTTGAAGTAATGTTGGGAACTGATGCATGAGTTAGTATAATATAATGACACTTGATCAACGTGATTATATTACAGTAAGTCATGCTGAGTTTCTAAATGGAACATGATGATTCACAGATTATAACGTCATCATGTGTCATGTTACATAACTCTTTCATTCTGATTAACTTCTGAACATAGCAAGAAACTATATTCTTGATAGTTCTATTCTCAGTGATTCAGGTAATTTGACAAATCAAATCGTGAGATTACGTTCTTTCTTGTTTAGAACATTAAGTTCATTCGAAACACCATATTTACGAATTCTGGACCATTACTCGCTTTACTAGAGGTAGAGAAGAGAATAAAAAGGCAAAGAGCTCCAAAATATAAGAAAAAATATAAAGCCGAATAACAACACGGAGATTACAAACCGTGGATATTAATACAGATAGCAATATAAAGACACGGTAAAATTAAGAATAGTATCACCCCAAGGTAATAGTAGAAGTAAACAGATTCTTCTGATGGAAGATTGAAAAGAAGGATGACAGAAATGATAATTAGAAAAATATCAAGGATTAGAACTGGATTAAGTATTTTCACAATCTTTTGTATGTATGAACTAAGAAAGAAAGTATAGGAATGGTGAGAATAATGGAACGGAAAAGCTTAATTTATAGTGGAAATATCAGACAGAGTAATCGAGGCAGATCACCATATTTATTTATAGAGATCTTAATCTCCTTATTCACCGAAGAATCAAATCTTTTAGATTTCGAAGATTTTCTTTAAATCCCTTGAATTCTGGAATTCAACCAAGGCAACGTCATAAGTTAAGATGCATCTTATTTTCTAAATTCAACCCTGACTCTGTCAAAAGTTAAGATGAATCTTTACTTTCCTACTTCACTCTTTGGTGATAGCTTCATTCGTACTCTTCGAATAATTGAGTTATTTTTATCCATATTACTCAATGATGATAAAACTCAATTTATCAACTCATATTCGTCATGAAAACATTTTTATTGTTAGCCATGACGACCTCACTCAAATTTCGGGTAGGTACTGTGATGACCCGGGAATTTCTGACCAAATTTAAACTTAATCTTTACATGATCTCGATACGATAAGCAAAGTCTGTCAAACTGAATCTCAAAAACTTTGAACTGTGTACATGTACACACTTGACCTTTGACTAATCCTGACGATTCACGAACATTCACTTGTAAATATATATATATATATATATATATATATATATATATATATATATATATATATATATATATATATATATATATATATATATATATATATATATATATATAATTTATTAATATTCAATATTCAATATATAATAATATATATGATTAGTATATAGGGTATAACTAATGAATTGTAGTATTAATATATTAAAATATAATTTAAAATATGATTATGATATTATTATTAATACTTCCATAAACATAAATATTAAGATTGATATTGATATCAGAAATTGTAATATTATTACTACTATTAATGTTATAATAATTAAAAGATTATGATCATAAAAATAAAGATGTTAACTACAAATATTATTATAAGAATCATTAAAACTAAAATGTTATTTATTATTATTAGTATCACCAAGTATTAACATTAACATTTAGTATTTTTTCAATGTCATTACTATTAACCCTATTATTGTTATTAATAATATTAATATATTTTTTTTATTACCGATAGTATTATTATTTTTAACGTCACTATGAACAATAATATTAATAATTATTAATATTATTATTATTATTATTTAATTGTTATTATTATTATTATCAATTATTATAAACATTATTAAAAGTATTATTATTAATGTATTTAATATTAAAGGATATAACAGCGTTTATATAACTGGATCCATTTTTGAGTTGTAATCAACTTTAGTAGATTGATAATTTGTCTCTAATATTATAAAACATCCAAAACAATCGGTACATTTTTTCTTCATAATCTGTTTCAAGTCTTTTTCTTCTTTATTTTTGTTTTGTTTGTATTCTCCTGCCCAATCAATATGTCGACTCTCAAACTAAGGTATAACAAATCAATTAACTTGTAAGTAATACATTCAACATCTATATCTTCTTCTCTCTACTATCAAATGAACCATCACCACTACTCACTTTCGGATTCTAATATAGACGAGTATCATCATCAAACCACCATTTAATCATCTTGCATTCCTAAAGCTCGTCTTGCTTTCTTGTTCGATCATACAACCATCGTCACCTTGTCTTTCTTCTTCACCATCGAGCCACCATGTGAACTGCCCAAGAACTCACCAAATTTCACCACCTATCAACCAACCTATCTAACTATGTTTCTGTTTTGTTCGCTGTCAAACTAAAAAGAAACCAAAGCATCCGTGTACTACCAAACCCAATCCACTGTTACTGTTACAATCAACCACAACCATTATCTTTTGATGTTTCTTGTTCGAAAAAAAATACCCTTAAGCAATCCAACAAAAACGGCTGCCATATTACTATTGTTGCTGCAACGCTTATTGATTTTCTATTTACGGGAACCATCACCCAAAACCACTACCATCGAATCACCTTTATCATTATTCTCTTCCTTTTGCTGCTCATTTATGCACTGGTTCACGAAAGAGATACATACTTAATTATTTAATCATTCATGCAAAGTATTATTTGCTAGATGGCTGGCAAACTCTCTTTTATGATTGATAATGGAAAATGACTTCATGATGAGCTGTAAATAAACCCCTTTTAGTATCATTGTGGTCAACATACAATCAACCCCACCTCTCTTGCTTTTTCTTTTTATGAGTGGACACATAATGATGCAGATAATGATCGATGTTATTGATTCAACCGAATCCCACTTGATATAAAAAAAAGCCATAACATGATGATAAGGACGAGTGGATAATCATGTTTATAATTCTCTGTTACTTTTTCTAAACATCGAGCCATACCTTTCTGTTTTTATATTCGGACTATTAATAATTTTAGCTGATTGGGCTTAGCTTGGGCCAGTTCCTGTTCCGTTTGTGAGCCCAACCGGAACACAAACACCATACCAAAACAACTTCAATTCTATCAGGAATTTTCTGTTTGTAAACATCGAAAGTTATATATATTTTTTTATATATAATGAAGGAAGTACATGGAAAAGACGATGATATGTTTATAACGGTTAGACGATGATGATAATCATGATACATTGAAGTATAGATGACGATGATGTATGTATGATTATGTTGATGATGATGTGAGTGTAGTGATGATTATGTACATAAAATCATAACGATGATGATGGTGATGTACAGGGGCGATGAGATGATTGAGTGATATGATGATGTTATGATACAGCGAGTATGGTAATAAGGATGATGTTATACGATGTATGGTGATGATGGTGAATGATGATGTAAATAATCGAGATGATAAGGATCGTGTGATGATGATGTAATGATGAAGAAACCGAAACCCTTTTTAATTCTTGTTTACTTCCAGCAATTTCGTAAAAATAACTGGATCATAACCTATTACTGAATTGGGCCGAGACGATTTATTCTATTAGGCTGAAATAAGTTTGGGCCGTGACCCAACTAATGTTGTTCTTTGGACTGCTATGGTGATAGGTTATAGCAATAACGATGAGTTAAGTAAAAATTTAATCAAGAGATAAACAGATAAGAAGGGAATAGAGGGGTGGTGTTAAGTGTTGGTGTTATTGGAGTGGTCACGGGTTCGAACCCGGTTCATGCAATTTTCTTTTTAAAACAAGATTTTGAGGTAGTTATTATACTTTTAATTATTATTACTTCCTTATTTTCATTTTCATTATTATTATTATTATTATTATTATTATTATTATTATTATTATTATTATTATTATTATTATTATTATTATTATTATTATTATTATTATTATTATTATTATTATTATTATTATTATTATTATTATTATTATTATTGTTGTTGTTATTGTTATTGTTATTATTATTAGTATTAAGTGTTATTATGAATATTATCATTATTAGTATTAACATGATTATCATATTTATCATTACAAATATTAATCGAGAATTACTATAATAATTATCTTAATAAACAAATGATATACATATATAAAGATATATTTAATACTTATAACATAACAAAATTAATATTTTTATATACAAAATGAGTATATGAGACGTATATATATTATTAATATAAAAATGATATAATTAGTAAATTTTATATATATACAAACTTATTCGATTACGATATGAATATTAATAAATATACAAATGATATAGGATCGTGAATCCGAGGCTAACCCTACATTTGTTCAATGTCGTCGTATGTATTTTTACTACAAAATACAATTGGTGAGTTTCATTTGATTCCCTTTTTACTCATTACATTTTTGAGCTGAGAATACATGCAAATACTTTATTAACTGTTTTACAATATTTATATGCGTGAGTTTCATTAATCCCTTTTTAAATGCTTTTGCAATATATATTTTTGGGACTGAGAATACATGCGCTGTTTTTATAACTGTTTTACGAAATAGACACAAGTAATTAAAACTACATTATATGGTTGAATAATTGAAATCGAATATGCCCCTTTTTATTAAGTCTGGTAATCTAAGAATTAGGGAATAGACACCCTAATTGACGCAAACTCTAAAGATAGATCTATCGGGCCCAACAAGCCCCATCCAAAGTACCGGATGCTTTAGTACTTCGAAATTTATATCATGTCCGATGGAGGATCCCGGAATGATGGGGATATTCTTATATGCATTTTGTGAATGTCGGTTACCAGGTGTTCAATCCATATGAATGATATTTTTGTCTCTATGCATGGGACGTATGTTTATGAGAATTGGAAATATGAAATCTTGTGGTCTATTAAAATGATAGAAATGATATTTATGTTAAACTAATGAACTCACCAACCTTTTGGTTGACACTTGAAAGCATGTTTATTCTCAGGTACGAAAGAAACATTTCTGCTGTGCATTTGCTCATTTTAAAGACAGTATTTGGAGTCGATCATCGCAATGGAACCAGTTGTTGGTGACTTTGTCCAGATGGATTAGGACGGGTCACTACATATATATATATATATATATATATATATATATATATATATATATATATATATATATATATATATATATATATATATATATATATATATATATATATTTAATCCTAATAATTTATATCCTATTGTATATATTCAAATTATGTTATTTAAACAAAACATTTTATTAAATAAATTATATTGAATCGAAAAGTGTTTCCGCACGTTTGAAAATAGATCAACCGAATATTATGAAATTCAATTCTCCAATAACTTTTGTCTAGCTTTCGTTATTTGACATTTTTGTTCTTACATGAAAATCACTTATCAATTATTCCGAATACCGTTAAAAAGGGATGATTTCTCAAATCAACGTGGACCTCATAACAGAGACTCGTAACAACTCATCATGTATCTGATAATTCAATCATTTGATATTATCTTTTAATCCCGTCGACAAATATATTAAACATATATTGAAACAATTATGTTGAAATATAGTATTATACATCTAATACTTTTGTTAATGTCTTCAATTAATATACATATATATATATATATACATATATATATATATACATATATATATATATACATATATATATATATATACATATATATATATATACATATATATATATATATATATATATATTTATATATATATAATCATATATGCACATTCAGTTATATATATATTGTTCGTGAATCGTCGAGCACGGTCAAAGGGTGATTGATTACATGAACACAGTTCAAAGTTTTTGAGATTTCAACATTACAGACTTTGCTTATCATGTCGGAAACATATAAAGATCAAGTTTAAATTTGGTCGGAAATTTCCGGGTTGTCACACACATGCTACCGTCCTTCTTCTTCACAAATAAGACCGGAGCACTCCATGGAGAGCTACTCGGTTGGATAAAATCCTTGCCTAACAACTCTTGGGTTTGATTCAACAACTCCCGCATTTTGGTTGGTGCCAAACGATAAGGTGTTTTGGCAATGGGGTTAGCCCCCGGAACCAACTCAATGCGAAACTTCACTTGCCTTAACGGTGGAACGCTAGGTAATTCTTCAGGAAAAACATCTTCAAATTCATTAACAACCGGAGTAGTTTTAATGGAAGGTGGCTCATCACGAGTATCAACCACGTGGGTCAGATAAGCCATACCCCCACTAGAAACGAGTCGATGCGCCCGAGCGTACGTATAAATAGGCACGGGTCGAGCCGTACACGATTAGCTCTCCCCTACTTGGGGTTGTTACCCTTATAAATTTCTCATGGCAAGCAACATTTGCTCTATAACGATCGATCCAATCCATATCGACAACGACATTAAATTCACCGAAAGTAATAGGGACCAAGTCAATATCAAATTTCTCGATCCCATTAGCAATCGAGAACCTACCATCCGCGATCTCGAATTGCAACGGAGAGTCTAAATCACACAAAGAACAATCTAAAGTAACCGTATATTTTAAAGAAACTTATGACATATCGGCACCACCATCAAATAGCACCTTTGTGGGTTTAGAATTAACCATAAAAGTACCTGAAAAGACTTTCTTTGGATTTCTTGGCATCAACGGTCGTCATCAAGTTATTTCGCCCCCTAGCGGGGCCCACCGCTTTCTCCAAACATTTGGTGTTGTCATAACCTTTATCAACTGTAACCAATTCGGGACACTCGGACTTTCGGTGACCCTCTTTACTATAAAACCCCATCAAAAATCAATTAACGAAATGTTAACTCTGGTTCCAGTGCTTGGATTGACTTCTACGTAACAACAATGTTTTACAGCTGAAATGTCCCGTTCTTATTGATTAAAAACGTTCCATATTAATTGATTTCGTTGCGAGGTTTTGACCTCTATATGAGACGTTTTTCAAAGACTGCATTAATTTTTAAAACAAACCATAACCTTTATTTCATAAATAAAGGATTAAAAAGCTTTACGTAGATTATCAAATAATGATAATCTAAAATATCCTGTTTACACACGACCATTACATAATGGTTTACAATACAAATATGTTACATCAAAATCAGTTTCTTGAATGCAGTTTTTACACAATATCATACAAACATGGACTCCAAATCTTGTCCTTATTTTAGTATGCAACAGCGGAAGCTCTTAATATTCACCTGAGAATAAACATGCTTTAAACGTCAACAAAAATGTTGGTGAGTTATAGGTTTAACCTATATATATCAAATCGTAACAATAGACCACAAGATTTCATATTTCAATACACATCCCATACATAGAGATAAAAATCATTCATATGGTGAACACCTGGTAACCGACATTAACAAGATGCATATATAAGAATATCCCCATCATTCCGGGACACCCTTCGGATATGATATAAATTTCGAAGTACTAAAGCATCCGGTACTTTGGATGGGGTTTGTTAGGACCAATAGATCTATCTTTAGGATTCGTGTCAATTAGGGTGTCTGTTCCCAAATTTTTAGATTACCAGACTTAATAAAAAGGGGCATATTCGATTTCGATAATTCAACCATAGAATGTAGTTTCACGTACTTGTGTCTATTTTATAAATCATTTATAAAACCTGCATGTATTCTCATCCCAAAAATATTAGATTTTAAAAGTGGGACTATAACTCACATTCACAGATTTTTACTTCGTCGGGAAGTAAGACTTGGCCACTGGTTGATTCACGAACCTATAACAATATATATATATATATATATATATATATATATATATATATATATATATATATATATATATATATATATTTCAAAGTATGTTCAAAATATATTTACAACACTTTTAATATATTTTGATGTTTTAAGTTTATTAAGTCAGCTGTCCTCGTTAGTAACCTACAACTAGTTGTCCACAGTTAGATGTACAGAAATAAATCGATAAATATTATCTTAAATCAATCCACGACCCAGTGTATACGTATCTCAGTATTGATCACAACTCAAACTATATATATTTTGGAATCAAACTATAATAAGTTCTGTCTTGAGCTTATTGACCTCGGTTCTGGGACGGTACTTCTCGTTCATCAAGTGCTTGAATGCTGACCATGGTAGTGCGTACGCATCGTCTTGTCCCACTTGCTCTAGATAGGTATTCCACCATGTTAACGCAGAACCTGTGAAGGTATGCGTAGCATACTTTACTTTGTCCTCCTTCAGTACACTTACTTATGGCAAACACCGATTCGACCTTCTCGGTCCACCGTTTCAATCCGATTGGTCCTTCGGTTCCATCAAATTCCAAAGGTTTGCAGGCAGCGAATTCTTTGTAGGTGCATCCTACACGATTTCCTGTACTGCTAGATCCAAGGTTATTGTTGGTATGTAGCGCAGCCTGTACTGCGGCTATGTTTGAAGCTAAAAAAGTACGGAATTCCTCTTCATTCATATTCACGGTGTGTCGAGTAGTCGGTGCCATTTCCTTCAAAATAGTCAAATGGAACAAGTTAATCATACAGAATATTAAGAGTAGTTAATAGTATTTCGTAGCATAATATGAACTCATTTATAAAAGCTTTTTCTTCATATTAGCGTTTTATAAGTTTAAATTCGGGTAGTACCTACCCGTTAAGTTCATACTTAGTAGCTAATATACAATTCAACTACTACAATTCTATATGAAAAACCGATTATAATAATATTTCGCGTTCAAACTTTTACACAATATTTTACAAACTTACAATACCGCTTATTTTACATATAGCATGAAATATAGCACACAATAAATTTGATACAAGATGGTTGTGAAGATAATTCTAGCTAGTACACAAGTCGTTCAGCAAAGGTGTGACGACCCGGAAATTTCCGACTAAATTTAAACTTTATCTTTATATTATTCTGACACGATAAACAATGTTTGTTAAGTTAAATCTCAAGGATTTTAAACTATTTTTATACATTCATTTAAACCTCGACCAAATTCCAATGATTCACGAACCATTAAATGAACATATATGAATATGTATGTATATGTGTATATGTTATAAATTGAAAATGTCAACAAAGTATTTAAAAGTATAATGCTTTATATGAATGTATTTGTTTCAATATGATTATCGATGAAATTAAAAGAATATATATATATATATATATATATATATATATTAAATGATTGAATTATCAGAAACATTGAATTATGATTACAAGTCTCTATTGAGAGGTCCACTATGATTTGAGAAATCTATTCCTCTTAACGATATTCGGAATAATTTGTAAAGCTATTTATAAATAAAAATAAAAAGTGTCATTTACGAAAGTTAGAAAAAAGCTATTGGAGAATTGGTTTCCATAATATTCTATTAATCTATTTTCAAACGTACAAAAACGTTTTCAGTTTAAAAAGGACTTTATTATTAAAACGTATATAACTTTTATAAATATCTAGAATCACTTTTGACAACTCATTACTTAAGCAGTATAATAAATATAACGATATTTATATTTTATTTTATTAAATATATATAACGATTTAAATTAATATTATATATATTTATACACGTATTATATATACATAGTTTTTATATTTTTATTATACTTTAACTTTACCTTTACTTTACTTTTACTTTACTTTAACTTTAATAATTCATACTTTAATAATTCACTTTAATAATTCACTTTAATAATTCATACTTTAATAATTCACTTTAATAATTCATACTTTAATAATTCATACTTTAATAATTCACTTTAATAATTCAAAAATCTATTATAAATAGAATTCAATAGGTTTCATTATTTCATAGAAACTTGAAAATATATTTCTCTAAACTCTCTCAATCGATTTACATATATATATATATATATACTTTTACTCTATATTATTTCAAGATATTATTAGTATACATAAAATATTACGACGGAGTGATGTCCGAGTGATTTCAAAATAGTTTTTTGAATGAGTCGAAGCTAAGGAAATTATGGGTTATAGCTATGGAGGTGATGGGTATGGTTCATGGGTATGCTCGTGAGGTCAATCTAGTGTTTATCATCTCCGTTGCGTCTACGTACTTTCCTGCAATATTGAATCTCAATATTGATACGTGAGCACTCATAACTTAACTTTTATATATCAATAGTGTATCCATGACTAGCGCTCGAGTATATAGGATTATGCATGCTTGTACATTCGATATTGTCCTTAGATAGGTTTGTTGAATCCTGAATTAGATACATATGCTACTGAGATAGGGTATATGATATGCATGTCATTGGAAAGCTAACGAAAAATTAAGAACTTTTCATTTAGATATCGAATGGTTTCGATGAACGGATTTGAAGTTAAAGTCAACTGAATTTTAGTATTATTGTTAAAATGATTATTATTACTATCGTCGTTATTATTTTAATAGAAATATCATTGTTATTATAAAATATCATTATTACTATTATGTTAGTATTATCATTTTATCATAATAACATTTTTAGTAAATATAAATATTGTTATTTTTTTTATAGAATAATAATAATTATTATTACAAAATAATACAACTTTTACTTATTATTATTATGATCAATATTATTTTATCAAATAAATAGGGGATACAAAGATATTTTTCACCACGCGTAATATAATTACATTAATAATACTTACCACTATAGTTTTACGATATTAAGTGAACTTTATAAATTTTACTACTTAAGATATATAAAAGTATATTTTATCATATATAAACGTTAATATAAATTTTTATTAATAAATGACTTTTATTATTATAAAATCTAATAAATATATTTAAATATATAAAATGACTATAGCTAAGTTATATAATAAACACGTATAAATTTTAGAAGTCATTTTGGGTCAAGTTGACTTTTGTTGACTTTTGCATATTAGTCTCGAGCATTAGGATTGTGGTACACTATGACTTGACCAAAAATTGTTAGACAAATATTGACCAACATATAAATATAGGTTCGTGAATCCGAGGCCAACCTTGCACTTGTTAAATGACGTTATATGTATTTTTACTACGAAATACAGTATGGTGAGTTTCATTTGCTCCCTTTTATATATATTTTTGGGACTGAGAATACATGCGCTGTTTTTATAAATGTTTTACGAAATAGGCACAAGTACTAAAACTAATTCTACGTGGGTTTAAACCAGAAATATACCCTTAGCTTGGTAACATTAAACTACTTGTCTATGTACGGTAGGCGCGAATCCTAAAGATAGATCTATTGGGCCTGACAAACCCCATCCTGACTATGGGATGCTTTAGTACTTCGAGGTTATTTTAAACACACCTGATCTGGTGCTTCAGAGGGTAAAACATGAACGTTAAGGCTTGTTACCGGGTGCCTACAACTTATAGAATACTTTTATACACTTGCGAGTGTACATATATTTATAAACGGAAATCTTGTGGTCTATTAATATATTGAAATGATTATTATGATAAACCTATGAACTCACCAACCTTTTGGTTGACACTTTAAAGCATGTTTATTCTCAGGTATTAAAGAAATCTT